>NW_015112628.1:728266-768006 GCF_001443285.1 Poecilia latipinna
AAGTGTGAACATTGTTTTCCTTTCAAAAGCTTTTTTTTTTGTTTGTTTGTTTCTTTTTGCCTCCCCACCTGATGACTTCAGCACAGTATTAGGTCATCTGTAGAAAAGACTTTCTACTGGCGTTCCCCTCTGACCCCCCAGTAATACACACTGATGTGGTAGTGCTACACTACATAAGAAACGTGTGCTAGACGTCTGAAGTACAGCTTAACTTAGGTTTTAAAGTGTAAATAGTGGCCTCCTGACTACCCATCGCCTCGCCAGGCACGAATCCAAGATGGGGGAACCAGCAAAGTGACTTCATGCAACAGCTTGGTATTTTTCTGCTTCTTGTGCAGTGAAGGTCGACGCCTCTTTTCTTCTTCTTCTTTTTAATAGTGGACCAGTGGTTAGTAATGTTTGTATCCCCTGATCCAGATGTGCTACCTGTGTTTTCAGGGCCCAATGTATTTTAAGGCTGGTCCTCCTAGGTCATACGGACTGTACAAATTTGTACCTTCAGGACCACTAAGCAAATGTTTTTGTTTATTTTGAAGTGTGTGTGTGTCTGCGTGTGTGTGTGAGTGAGTATAGCTGAGCGTGAGACCGAATGTGTGAGTTTTGACAGCTATTTACGTAGAATTTGAAGTATTCCTCTGCTCTGAACTTTGCCATTCTTTTACAGAAAGACGGGAAGTTCTCGCCTGAAATAGCGAGAAGTGATTGTTAAGACGTAGACGGACCACGGACATATCTTCAGAGCTCGAAGCACTTGTTTTGTTTTTTTTAATCACCAACTGTCCTTTGAAGTTTTATTTTTTGCAGTTGAAAGTCCTCTTGTTTTTTTTTTTTTTTTTTTTTTTTTTTTATAAAGTGCGGACTCATCGTTGCGTTGTTTGTGTTCAAGAAACGTCAGCCGTCATTGTGGAACAATCATCGGGCCACAGAATGTAATGTAAGCTAATGGTGCTTTCAGCCGCCTGTGTCGGTGTTGGCAGCGAGCTTTTTTTTTTTCTCCCAGCCTCCCCAACCGTGACATCTGCCGTGCACTTCCAGAGCGTTATGCTAAGACCGCGGTAGGGTTAACTAAAATCAGCATACTTAATATTAGGTTGGAGGTAAGCGCGGGAGAGATGGAAGGCTTTGGAAACACGGAGGGAAGCTAAAGCTTTACATTTTGTGCTCTATAAAGGCTCACTGGTGTTGCGCAGATACAGACGGCTGGAGCAGATTTCTCGTTCGACTGTTTGAGCCACATGACTATGAAACTTTCTCTATAAACATCCCTGTTCTAATAAAGTGCTCTAGAGGTGTGACTGGTCCGCTTCTTGGTTTTTGGGTTGGTTTGAGTCACTGCTGTATTCCTGACTTACTTCTGCTGCAAGGAGTAGCAGAAGTAGTCTATGGATATATTTTTCCATGTTACAATTTTAAAATATTCTGCTCTGTTTTTACATGAAAGGAATACAAAATTATATGTAGCTAAAAATTGTCCTCAAATTCCACTTTGAGGGCAATTTTTAGCTACATATAATCTTGGCATTTTAATGTTTCTGTAACTTTTTAAAGCTAATTTTCTTTACTGTAATGTAGATTATAAGACTACAATAATGAGGTTGCTTGTAGTTATTTTGGTTTGGCTGGAAGTCCTAATTTATGAAAAAAAGTAAAGAACTTCCTTAATTGACTTGAATCTACAAATATAAACCTCTTATGTTTAATGTCCAGGAACACCATCTGGATGTAGATATTAAACTGATACCACAATGACTTGAATGTCGTTATATCGTATGACATAAAAAATAAAAAAAAATGGTTTTTATATTGGAATCATGTTAATTTTCAGATTTCCTTTTTTACTACAAAAAGTTAGACATTGTGAAAATTAAAAGTCTGAGGTCTGAGTCGGTTTCTCACCAAACAGAATCTCAAAATCAAAGGAAAGCAGTGTATGCATTATATATTTTCTACATCAAAATTTGTGTTTATCTAAATGATATTTATCCTAATTATGACTAAAGTGCCACTGGAAGTACTTGCACCACAGTTTAAGAACCATGGCAGTGGATTTGACAGTCGATATTACAGCCAGTATTACCGCTCAGTCAACTTTTCTCATATTATCCCCCCTTGGCTGTTATGCGCATGTGCGGGAGAACTGTGGGAAGGCTTCCGCTTTGATTTACCTCTACGGTCGTTACGTAGACGATGGCTGAGCTCCACAGACGCCGAAACGAGCGCGGCCGCGGCAGCCCGCCAGCTGCGGGAGCATCCTCACCCTCCTCCGGAGTCCAGAGGGAAGCCTCTGGAGACACCCCCACAGTGTTCGCGAAACTGTTTGCCGCGGCATTTTATGGGGTCAGCTCGTTTCTAATCGTTGTCGTCAACAAAAGCGTCCTCACCAACTACAGGTAAAAGTGCAAAGTTCAGAGAAGCACAATGTAGGCGCGAGCGCGGCGGATTCATTACTAATACTGGACTGAGTAAGAAAGGCGGAAACAAGAAAATGTACTTCCTAACCAATATAAGCAGTAGTTACTCTACCAGAGTTTCCTTTTTACTCAAAAAAATGTCCACTGAAAATACCAGTTTCACAAAGTAGCATACCTTAACTAGTTTCAAAGAGTTGTCATCTGATGTTTAGCCCTGCAACTTTAAATCACCTGTACTATAGCTGATAACCATATGCATATTGTTTCAGTGCAAATATTTGTAATGTGTTTTATTTTTACGTTTTTCTACTTTTATTTTTAAAATGTCACCTGTTAGCTTATCCAAATTATGGCCCTCCTGATAAAGCTTTTTTTTGTTGTTTTAAACAAACAAAAATGACATTATGATAATTGAAAACCATGGATTTTTATCAGAATTTGATGTCATAAAACCATCACAAGTAGCACATAATTATGAAGTGGGAAGAAAATTATAAATTGTGTCTTTTTTTTCCACATCATCGGCACAAAATTCCAATAAACTAGTCAAAAGCTTTTGGTTGTAACATGGCCAAAAATGAATAGTATGAATGTTTTTGGGAGATACTGTGAATCTTAGCTCTTCGTGTAAAGGTTCATCCACAACTCTGAAGCTACTCTAGTAAATGTCGGCGGGAGTGTTGGTGTCACTGAGCCCGTTTGTGTTTTCCAGCTTTCCATCGTCAACATGTGTTGGGATTGGTCAGGTAAGCTCTTGAGCTAATTCCTGCCCATGTGATGTCATCGCCTCTGCCTCTGCTGTAACTTCCTGCTCTGATCGCTGCAGATGCTGGCCACAATCGTGGTCCTGAGGACCGCGAAGATGCTGGGTGTCATCACATTCCCAGATCTGGACGTGACTATACTGGGCAAGGTGAGAAGGTTATATCCTCCAAGAACATTCCCAGGATCACTAATTAGACGTGATGTGTGTCGTCCCAGATGTTCCCTCTGCCTCTGCTGTACGTTGGGAATCAGATCTCGGGCCTCTTTGGGACGCAACGACTCAAGTGAGTCCCTAACACTCCATCATATAAAGCCCAGGCTTGTCTTTAAATGTGACACGGTTGCTTGTTCCCGCCATCTTAGCTTGCCCATGTTCACGGTTCTGAGGAGGTTCAGTATTTTTCTCACCATGGTGTTTGAGGGATTCCTGCTGAAGTAAGTCAAACCTCTGCATTCCGTCTGCACATGTTCCCAGAACATTTCCTGTTAAAGATGCATTCTAATCCCTCGCAGGAAGACCTTCTCCGCTTCCATAAAGATGACCGTGTTCACCATGATATTCGGTGCTTTTATTGCTGCGAGGTAAGACGACTCCTTGCAACCCAAACTGCATGTTTTCATGCCCTGTGCACGAGCACATATCTCACTCTGTGTTTGCTGTAGCGCCGACTTAGCTTTCGATCTTGAAGGATACATTTTCATAATGCTGAACAACATCCTGACAGCAGCTAGTGGGGCGTTTGTAAAGCAGAAACTGGAATCGAAGGTGAGCAGCAGCAGCAGATCTGCAGCCTGGGTGATGAGGACAGTGAAAGAAACGTGGCTCTGTTGTCCTTATAGGAGCTTGGAAAATATGGGCTGCTGTATTACAATGCTTTGATCATGATCTTCCCTACACTGGCATATGCGTATTACTCTGGAGACTTGCAGATGGTAGGTGTTCTTGCAATATACACTCACAATGGATGAGAGAGGTTTTTATCTGAGGCTTTTCATGATTTATTTGAACCATTTTACAAACGAACCTATTTCCAGCGTGGAATATTTATAGACCGACCAACTTTAACCCTTTCATGCATGAATTATGATCCTTTATGTTGGGCTTTTTTTTTCCAAAATTTTCTTTTATTTTCTTAAGGCATAAAAAATAGTAGACAAAAGCATTTTGTAAAAATAAAATTTAAATTGTTTTTTAGGCGATCAATTGTAATTTTCTTCAAATACAAAGTTGTTATTTGAAAAATACATCAGTAGTATTGTTCTTTAGGGGTTATCTGATGTCACAATATTTCTTTTTACCTGCAAGAGTCGTCTACAGTAGAAGGAGGGACCGGGTCGGTCGACAAGCTTTTTTTGTTTGTCGGCCATATTGGATTTAACAAAAATAATTTCTTGCATTTACTGCTGATGGCCAGTAGTTGATAGTGTATTTTATCATGCATTAGTGTCCACTTCAGTGGTCTCTGTGCTTTTATAACAAAAAAATCTACAAGAAAAGCTCAAGATAATGGCTTTTAGAAAGCTGTCCACTGTGGTGACCACTTTGCATGGAAGGATTAAGTATTTGTAAAAGAATGAATAGTTTGAATTTATAGATTTTCTCATACCAAAGGCCACCACACACTCAGGCGTACTGTGCACATTGAGTGAGCCGGGCAGACGTCATGCACAATGACCACAGACAGTTAAGACCAATGTAGGACCAATTTCCTACATGTCTCTTGACAAATTCCACAATCCGAATGGATGCTAGTAAGTTTTCCTCCATGGCAGCCACAGCAGTATTTGGAGTGTCATCATCTACAAATGTACCAGCACATGGTCAAAGGCCGCTCAGCGAGGGACAACATATTACCCCAAAAGCAACTAAAAGATGCAAACCTGATTAGAAATGGCCCAAAAAGAATTCCTGAAGTTCTTTGTCTAACAGCAACAACACAGTAGTACCCCCCGTTATTACTATGTTATGGAACACAGATTTGAGCGTGTATATGAAATTTTGAGTCTTTCCGTTATGGAGGATATCAATAAATTCGATAAACATGTGCACCCATTTCTGGTTCATCGTGTCACTGCAGATGTGTGATGCAGCGACTCTGGAAAAAGAACGCTCAAATAAATCATCAAAAGTTCAGAATACAGATTAAATGAATACTCAGGGTGACTCTAAAGTTTGCCAAAGCATTTATGCCCCTGTGACTGTGTGTGTTTGTGAACAGGGACTGGATTACAAAGGCTGGGCTGATCAGCTGTTTGTAGTGCAGTTTGTCCTCTCCTGTGTCATGGGGTAATGTAGCTCCACAAACTCTTGACTGTGTTCTTCAACCGACACCATGTTCTGCTAAGTCTTGCTTCTCCTCCCTCTGTGTGTTAATGCAGCTTTGTTTTAATGTACTCCATCATGCTGTGCACGCAGCTCAACTCGGCGCTCACCACCTCCATCATAGGCTGCATCAAGGTAAGTCATTTCTCTTTGCCAACACTCTCTGGGAAGAGCCGGCCTATACGTTAAGCACTTCTTGCACTTTTACCCCCAGAATATCCTGGTCACATACATCGGGATGGTGTTTGGTGGAGACTACATATTCACCTGGCTGAACTTCCTAGGGCTGAACATCAGGTAATCACCCGAACGGATTTAGTTGTTTGGGTTGGTCTGCAGAAGCAGCTTGAGGACACTGTCGGAAGAGAATTAAAACGGAGCTGCCAGAGACGAGCAAGAAATGCTGCGTGATTCTCACATGTGGTCAGTGAATCTAACACTTGGATTGCATTTTGTTCTTCGTTTCCAACAGCATTGCTGGGAGCCTGGTGTATTCCTATATCACTTTCACACAGCAGCAAAGCAGTAAGTAAGGTTTGAAATACCTTTAGTCATAATCCTGCCGGAAAATCTCTTGTTTTATTCTTAGGTGCTTCCCTCCCTACCAACCCCCCTGGTGGTTCACGTTGTATTAAGACCAAGACTATGTCTTGCTTATGATTACAGCTTCCAAACTTATTATAGCTTTAAACTTAAACTATACAAACTAGGGGTATATATTGGCCCCGATTTCTATTATTTTAGGCCATCATCCCCTCCCCACACTCATTTCCTTCCTTACCCTCCCTGACCCCTCTTACCCTGATTTCCTCCCTTACTCCCTCTTACCTTCATGTCCTCCCTTACCCCTTTACCCTCAATTACTTACCTTCATTCCCCCCCATATCCCCTCCATCCCCTGCCCTCATTTCCTCCCTCTCCCCCCTCTTCAACAGGTTTTCTATACCTGTTGTATTATGCTGTATTCTGCTGTCTCTGCCTACTTCTTACCTTTCTGCAAGTTTTCTGGTGAAAGAAACGTGACTCTGTTGTCCTTGGAAAATATGGGCTGCTGTATTACAATGCTTTGATCATAATCTTCCCTACGCTGTCTACACTGGAGCTTTCCCAGCCGCTGATCTAGCTGGGAAAGAGCAATTCAATCCAATATGTAGCCTCAAAATTATGGTCTCATTATGA
Organism: Poecilia latipinna; assembly: GCF_001443285.1. NCBI lineage: Eukaryota > Metazoa > Chordata > Actinopteri > Cyprinodontiformes > Poeciliidae > Poecilia > Poecilia latipinna. The sequence continues at coordinate 734,945 of NW_015112628.1, forward strand.
GACTATTATCAAACTTTTTTGGCCTGCGTATAATGACCAGTGCACGCACTGTGAAATTAGGTAGTGGTAACAACACCCCTATCAGGGAAGCTTTAACCAGCTTCACTAACAGCCTGGACAGGGAAGCTGGTTAAAGCTGGTTGGGAATGTTCCTGTCAGACAAAATCTCAATAAGACACATTGTGTTCTGGAACAGAATGTGATAAAGTTCAAGGGGTGTGAAGGCTTTAGCACTGCTTTAACCCATTCCTAGCTTATTACACTCTATCGCCTACTAGAGATCTCACCAATTCTGCTTTTTTTAAAAGTTGTTCTGGCCTCTTACTCCATTATGAAGGGGTTCTTTGTTTTAAGCGTCTCTCTCTAACCTCAAGCGTTTTTCATCATTTTGAACAGAAAAGGCATAAATCCTGGAGTCCAAACAGAGTGAAGTTGAAAAATGATGATCACCTGCTGATGCCTGCAAACCTTAAGGAGAAAAAATCCAACCAGTGGGCTTAATGTTTTAAAGATATGCTGTATGATCTGTTTAAACTTTCTTAAGGTTTTACCTTTATGGAGTAAGGAGTGTTTAGTGATACATCCCATACATTTTTATATGCAATTGTAAAAAATTTGCTTTTATAATTAGAATCATTTTGTTTTTTAAAGGATGTGGTCACTTGATTTAATAAGCCATTTAAATGTACATATTGAAACTAGAAACTAATAAATTAATATTTTGTATTACAATACTCAGAATGATTTTTCAGTGATTGGAAACAGACGTTTCTGTGATTGGTGAATGACATCATACATGCGCTAAGATATTCCACTCAACACTCTTCAGTGTGGGTGCTGTTGCTGAGTGAAGACTAAAGGTTTTTGTATTTTCACAAATAAAAGCTCTAAAAAAACCTGGACTCTGCTCAAATCTATATTAGCAGGTTAATGATTAGCAAAAACCCGATTAGAAAATTATCTCAAATTCTGACTCATAGCTCTACTGAGGGAGGGCTTATTCCAAAAAGGTGATAACCACAAACTTTCATACCACAGAGGGAAAAGGAAATGGCAGATTTTTTTTATTACATCCATCAGAAAATAATTAGCAGTTTGTCAGCAAGAAAAAAAAAAGCGCAGTGTACAAGGAAGACCAAAGAAACGCAACATAAAACACGAGAGAAAAATATGCACCAACTGCTTATTAAAGGTAAGAAATCTATACAAACTTTACATGAGAGGTCACAAACTTTCTGTCTAGTAAAAACAAAGTGTTAAGCAAAGCAGACTGAATAAAAAAAAAAAGCAGAGATCTACATGATAATACAGGACATCACTGATGTCAGCTGCTTTTCACAAACAAACCTGTAGGGGGACAGACCCATGGGTTTATTCAGCAGACTCAAACAGATGTGGCAAAGCAAACAGGGGTTTCTGCTGGGGGGGTTGGGGGAGGTCGCTCCTCAAACAGGAGAAACGTACAATCAAAGTGCAACAACAGCCAGCTGGAGACAGCACCAGCTTCTCTTGTAATTAGTCATTTCATCAAATCCTCAACAACAAACGAATGGCTTGAACACCAAGAACCCATATCATTAGAGCTTTTTATTTTTGGTTAGAAAATATAAATATCTCTTGCGTAGAAAAATATCACAGATGATTTGTTTTATTTAAGTACAAATAGAAAAAAAAATTCTTGGCAAAATTTTGACAGTCTCCAAAATGAGAGTGGAGAAGATGAGCAAAACGTGTCTTTTGGGATGTGGTGGAGCAGACGAGCTTTTCATCAACCTTTGGCCTTCCTAAAGTGAGTCTTTTAAGAGATTCTGTGCTCACAGCTCAACAGAGTTTCATCGTCCTCAACCTCTGCTCCACTAAACTGGCTATTTATGGAGAAACTGAGGGGGAAAAAAGAGAAAAACATCACCCAAAAAACGGTGTGCTATTTAGCGAACAACGGCAGTCCTGACAGCCTTTAGTCTTCGTGTGTTCTGGATGGATCGGCCTCGCTCTGGCTCAGAGGCTCTGCTTCAGTCCTGCATCTTTTGGCCGGTCTGTCCTGTGCCACGGCTGCTGCCGCCGCCGCTGCCGCCGGTTTGTGGTCCAGTAGGAGCTCTAAAGAGCCGTTTCTGTCGTGGTTGGGCGCACTGACTTGGCCGCAGCCATTGGAGTTGTTGTCTGGAACTGAGAGGAGGGGCTCGGCTTCCAGGTGAGACGGGCCGTTGGACTGGACACCCTCGACCTTTACTTGGGCCGAGTCGGGCAACTGGGATGGGTCCACCGGATGACCCACGACACCTATAATAGAAGAAGAAGAAGAAATTAGTTTTTCTTTTTCCCCAACAATCTGAACTATATTTGGTAATTTCTTGTTAAAATAATTTAAAAAAAAATGTGGTTAAATTAAAATTAACCACTTAGAACTTAAGATTGATTTTGCCCTTCTTTAAAGGAGTCTGACTTCTCAGTGTGGATAATATTGTTCGGAATGAAAAAGAATGATATATAAATGAACTTTTAAAAATTATCGGTCAAACTGTAACTTACTGAAACTCTTCGCTTGGTTTGGGTCTGAAAGCCGTGGTTTTTCCTCACCGTTCTGACTGCTGCTGTCTTCCCTCTCAGAGTGGCTGGCACTGCTGCTGGACGTGGTGGGAGGAGGTGACGCCGCCCTGCTGGACGTCACACTCTCTGTCTCATCCAATAATCTGTCCATATAGTCCCTGAAACACACCAGCACATGATCCTTACACACACCTGACTGACTGCAGAGAGGTTCCATATGAAACTACATACACTAAGACTTATTTTAAGACATTTTTATCTCACATGATGAAAATATGATGAACATTTAAATGTTCATCATATTTTCTTGCACTAAAACCACAAACTTTAATGTAGCATATCCCAACAGATGTGGAAGCTTCTTAATATTTACATTTAAAACCGTAAAATTTCATTTTAAATACCAAAAGCAAAATCTCTGAATCAAAAAATCAAACATTTTTAGTAGATATTTGCGTTTGAACGGTCCCTCTGAAAGCAGACTTACGTGACACCAGGGTGAAGGTTGTATTTCCTTTTTCCTAGTCTGGTTTGCTGTGCAAAGAAATCATAACGCTCAGACTTCTTCCACATGTAATAAAAGGCCACACATTCTCCTACAGACCTAGTTCTCACCTGAAAGATTTCAATCAGTAGAAATAATTATTATTATAATCGTCCAAAGAGGTACAAATAAAACACAAGACATAATGAATTAGAAAATATATCTACATAGAGGAAAATTTGAACTGTTTACAAAAAAACAAAAGTTGAAAAAAAAAAAAAAAAAAAAAAAAAAAAAAATGAATGCTTGATTAGAAGACATATCTCACCTTATTGGCCTGTATTAAATGAAAGTCTTTCCCATAAGCTCGTAGTCCTTGCTCAAAGTTTCTACATTCCTCTTCAGTCCAAACTGATATCTCCTCTGTTAAAGAGAGTCTGAGTGTTACATCTGAAAAGGAGCGTTTATCCCAAAGTGTTTTGGGATCAGACAACAAAAAGTCAAGTGAGCTTTCCCAGCATGCTGTTGAGATTGAAGAGCCAAAGGGGCGTGGCTTTCCACCAGCAGCATTCAGCTGAGCAATGTAAGAGGCGTGGAGGATTCCAGATTAATCGCAATTAATCGGTTATTGAGCTCCTCGGCAGCTAGTGTAATAATCGTTAACTGGAGTATACAGACTCAAAATTGGCAATCTGCTGAAAAAGCAAACTGCCAGCGGTGGCCTGGCCTATAAAACTAAATATAAATCCATAAAGAAGTGGCTCACCTCGAGCTGCTTTTACATTAAACCTCAGTCTTCTTAGAGCTTCCTCTGTGTCAAAGTCACATTTCACCAGTTCATACAAAGCCTACAGGAAACAGGACACAAATCAATCACGTTAAAGAAATAGTCAGTCTGTGATTTAAACCAATCAGGCGAAGGGAGTAACAGTAGCTGTGTTTCCATTGACCATATAAACTATTATTGTTTACATCTGGTAATTTCACACATGCTTTTTTAGGTTTGATGTTTATTTTGTGATTATTTACAACAGTAGCTAATCTACCGCAGCGATAATGATCACAAAATAAACACTATGGATTATCTATCAGAGTTCATGTTTACGTCGCCTTTATTATTATTATTATTTTTGTTTTAACTTAATTAAAACACACCAAATTCCGCAGCACATCGTGTGAACCAACATATTTACATGTGATTTTGATTGAATTTCTTGTTGAATGAAAACACAGCAACTCTGATTTTTTTTTTTTTTTTTGACATTAACCAAAATATCAAAAAAGTTTTGTGCACATTTGTAATGGAAACCAAGCTCCTGATACCTGCTAATGCTAATGTTACGGCTGACGGGTGTCTATGAAGCTGCAGCTCTGTTGGCTTCACCTGTTCATTGTCTTTGATGTGAGAACCCTCTGGGATTGCGTCCACTCCTTTCTCCTCTCCAGTTCGCCTCGATGCTTCAGTCAAGAACTCGACAACTTTCCCCTCGGGAACGCAGTCAGGGTTCCACAACAATTGGTCGTCATTTTCATAAACTGCACGGCAGGTTGGAATCGATAAAAAAAGATTAGACGATCGACTTTATATCTACAGGAAGTTCAGTTAAGGCTAAAGTTTTATAGTTTGACTCAACCGCTCAGTTTACCTTTCTCGTTTTCTTTATATTTACACAAACCAACAGGAGTCTCAGCCTGATACATAGAACCCACCATTATCTCCTGTTGGTACAAAAACATTGTTTTGAAAGTTAATAGTGATTCTTCGAATCTGAAGTGATAAGTTTCAAGTCTTTCTTGTTCTGGTGTAACATAGATGTACACCAGACCATGGAAGTAACGTAAAAAGGCTCGCCTACCTTCTTCCAGTCTTCAGAGGGAACATAGTCCTCGTCTTCTTCTGACTCCTCTTCTACGTCATGACTACCTAAGAGACGCCATGATGCTTTTAAATTCAAACATAACCAGATAATGTCACAGAAAACAGGAAGGCGGAACGGCTCGTACTTTCAAAGTACTTGAGTTTCTGAGGGCGAATGAGTTCTGCCGTTCCGAGTGAGCGGACTGAGCGCGTGCGACCGTCAGAAGTGGTCTGAGAATCGCTGCCTTGTTCTGATGAAGTCTTAAAATCTTCACCCTAAAAAAAAAGAAAGCGCAACATGGAATTAAGCTGAAAACTTTCTGCATCAAATTACATGTACCTAACCCAAGGGATGGATAACATGGACTTAAACTTTTATCACAATATTTTATAGTATTTATTGAGATAACAAATGTGGCATTATTATCTTTTTTTAATAAAAAAAGGGCTGCTTCAGAACACCAGTTGTGTTACATAACACATAATTGTGAAGCAGTACACAATAATTCTTGATTCATTTCTTCATGCAAACAGTTCAACAGTCCCTATTGCAATTGTAGACCAAAGAACACACTGCTTAGTGGTGTATGAATAAACTTAAAGATGCAAATGTTTTTAATATTTATGCATTTAACAAATTGGAATAACAGAGATACAACTAACTAATAATGAAAACAGCTAACTTGGACTCCTTCCTTCTATAGCAAGGAATTTTAACACTTTAAAATAGTTCAGACTATAAAAGTGTCAGACAGTTCATTTTGAAAACAGTCGTTTTTCAGATACAGCTTAAAAATAAAGAGTCAGTGGCTTCAACAATTACCTCCGTTTTCTTCAGCTCTCCAGTGCTTCTGCTGCTTTCATCAGGATCAAGGTCCTCTTCTTCATCCTCTTCCTCCTCATCCTCTTCCTCTGGTTCCTCATCTTCCTCCTCCTCTTCCTCTGCAGGTGATCTGCTCGCATAACCATAAAGACTCAGTAGCTCATGAATGGGCATCTCCCCCTCCTGTAAAGAAAATAAAATAAGATATTAATAATAATACGTATGAGTTTTAAAAAGACCTATGTTGATATAAAAGTTCAAATGTTGGCACAGATATATTTATAGTTCATTCTCAGTTTAAGGAGGCACCAAAATATTATACAGAAATAGTGTGTAAAAGGTACTTTAAACAACAATTTAACTATTTTCACCCAAATATTCAACATTTTGTACTGTCAGTAACACAGTGTGTGGTCTTCTATATATTAGCATTAAATGATGAATTCAATCCAATTCAAAAATACTTTACTGATCCCAAAGTTAAATTAAATTTAATTAATAGTTTAAAAAGTATGAATGATAATAACAATAAATTATTAAAATTAATAGTTCAATAAAATTATTAAAACATAACAGTAGTGTCATGCAGGCCATATAAACCAAAATGTAAAAATACAAAAGCAGTAATGTACTTATAATTATAATATTTTATATATATGTATATATATATTTTTTGTTTTTTTGTTTTTTTTGTTTAGGATTAATGTCAAAGATGAAACTAATCATACACGGCTAACTTAATATGTGACATTATTGTGAATATTATTCTGGTCTTAATAACTCACCTGGTTAAATTTTGGTTAAATAAATGAATAAATACAGCATTTGGTTTTTTTACGGTAATGATAACTAATAGAAAGATGAGAGCCGAGCTTCACACCAACCCGTGCCAGGTCTTCGATCTCGTTGGAGTTGGTCTCGTCTGTTGCCTCCAGCATTTCCTCCTCCTCTAGGGTTCGCTCATCGTCAAAGTCATGAACAAGCATGTCGGCTGACGGATCGAAATCGTGGTCGTCGGAACCTGCTGAGCCTCCTGCAAATGTCCAAGGTCGTAGACAATGTCACACTGAAGCTAGTTCTCCTCACACAAATCTTTAAGTGTAGTACGGCACATCAAATTGGAAATAATAACAGGTAAAATATACTTATGTGTATCAATATAAATTGTAGCTATTTCAAGGAACAGGTTTTAAATGTTGCTATTCACTAAAGGCAAAACAGAGAAAGAAAAGATAAGCTACCTGGGCTCGAATTCCCGAGGGAGGGCTGAAAAACGGAAAGGCGGGGCAAAAGGTTAGGAGGACAAAAGGAAGAAATACATCCAAAAATCTGCAGGATTGGGAGTTAAGCACAAAAAAAACACATGCAGAACAACTTTGTATCTCAATTTTCAAAAACACACAGCAATAGAAATAAGCAATACAACAACATTCATCTTGACAATTTCACTTAGGGATGCAACGAATGATTATTTCAGTAATGGATTATTATGGATAACCCTGACGATGAATTGGATAAAAAATAAATAAATAAAAAACTGCCACATTCTGCATTTTTTTAAATTTAAAATCTAAATATGTTGTGTTCACTAATTGAAGAACTGGAAAGCAGAATTTTAATGCATTGAAAATAGAGCTGAAAAGATTCACTGTATTAAATTAATCAATTTAGTAATTGATTAATTGTTAACTGGAGTGCACTGTTTCAAAAAAGGCCATTTACTGAAAGAACAACAACCTGAAAGCAGTAATTTATTAGGCCAAAACTGTACAAAAATACCTACATAAACTTTTAATTTCTTATTTAAAAAGGGAACGGAATTATTTAATTGTATTAAGAAGGCTTAAGTGGTTAATGAACTACTGATCCCTGTGCAGGCTGCTACTCAGGGAGGGAAAATGTATTTTCTACCTGTCATATGTTCATTTAGGCTGCTACCTGGAAAAGGAGCAAGGTTCCTGTGAGAGCATGTACAGCCACAATAAATACATAAGTGACTTAAAAATATAACAGCAAATCAGTGTTCTTTTATCAAATAATAGGTTAAAAAAAAAGGTGTTGTGTATTTCGGTTTATTGAAATAACTGAAATTTTTAATTGCTATAACTTGTGGTATTTTTTGCGTTGGCTATAAAAACAATTCAAAAAGAAGCATTGTGAAATTCATCATAGACCTTTTGGTAATAAACCCATAAAAAATGATGTCCTAAAAATAAAACATATTTACTACTAAAAAGGCTACAGGACAACATTATACAAAGTGCAATAAAATTGCACTTTAGAAAATACTAAATATTTATTTTATGTGAAGTTGGCTGGAAAAACAAATTACTACATAAAACAGTTTGAAATAGTGCTAATATACTGTGGTGTTTTATAAAGATTGTTCTTAGTTTTTTTTTTTTTTTTAGCCTCGTCAATGGTTTTCATAATAACACTATGTGAAAAAATAAATCCATATTTTTAATGGTAGAAAAAATTATATATACATCTTGTGAGATGCTGCACTTCTATACTTTGTGGACTGAAAAAAAGGTGATCTAAGCAATCTTTTAAAAGAGCAAAGGAAATATGCTGTAGTTCATTTTAGTCTATTTCAATTGTGGGCTTCTGCATATTCTGATTTATTAAATATGACTATTATATCATAGCAATAATAGTATTTTACGTTGCATTCGTCCTAAATTTAATCTTGTCTTCTGTATTATAAGAAGCTCCAATGTTGTTCCTTGTCTATTAGTATTTGAAGTTAAGTTAAAGTTTATGATTTACTGAGTCTTTTTAAGAGCAATACTGTTTGTTAAGTAGTTTTAAAATAATGTAGACTACAGCAATTTTGGTCATGTATCAATAAAACATTTAGATGAGGTGAGGTTGTGGCACGTAATTCAACGAATCTCTGGTTTTAAGCAGAGTCTATACAACGTTTATAAGTCTTTAACAATTAGTCGAATATCGTTGTTTTTGAGAGCTGTGTCTGCGGAACAAGCCAACGCTTTAGTCAGCCGATAAACAAAGCCAAAAAGAGACCTCAAATTACAGCAATGTGTTTTAAATTATCCAAATAACCCCCCTGGAAAACTCTAATAGGCAAAACATACAGAGGCTACTCTGACAGTGGGAGGTCCGCGGACTCCGAAAAAAGCGCGCCTGACGCTAAACCCTAAAAGCTCACTGCGACTCAATGAGATACGAAACAAAGGCTACTGCGACCGTTTCCTGCGAGGAAAATGTAGTGCTACCCAACATATGTCACTATAGACTGAATATCACAACTGCAATAGCGTTTATATCCCACATTAAACCACAGTTTGCTCTGACAGGACGCCACTTTACTGAGTTCATTTTCTCAACTCGCTAACTTCAATACAAGTTGTAAGCTAATTATTTTTCCTTCACAGAAATCCGCTAAGGCGCCCAAATTTAGCTTGCTATTCACAGCCAGCGAATAAGAATGAACTCGAGCGCACAAATAAGTGTAAAACATAGGCAAATGTCCAGTTAACAGCTGTTCACGCGAGGATAAATATCCTGACCAAACCGCGAAGTAACAAACACCGCAGCTACCTTACAGTCCGTCGGGGCTAGCGCAGCTAATGCTAGCTAAATCCGAAGTTTATACAACATTCTGGACTCAAATAAATAACTGCTATCGAGCAAGCCAGTGAGCTGCTGCTTAGTTGTGTTTAAAACTGTTAAAACACAAAGACTATTTGCACATTCAGTAGAACAAACTATCACGTAATATGAAAGACATTTTTTTCTGACTATTTATTTCACTTTCTTACCTCCGCCATATTTGCGATCCTGCTGGGTGACGTCAGAGGTCACCGTTAGTACCCGGATCCGGAGCTCCGCCCACTTGCCTCTACCCCCCCAACATCGAAAACCAAAATAAAAGAGGTAAAAAGGCAGAACGGTCTTTGTTTTGATTGTTTTTGGAGCCAACCCTATCCACAACTATATCAATTTTTATAATCCTTTGTCCCAGCAATTGTTAATAATACGAATTTAAGGATACTGGCTTCATTATAAAGTTGTTAAAATATAACTTTTCATATGCAGGTACACCTGTGCAGAGAGCTATGTAAAGGCGTTACAACGCTCAGTGAACACCAGCACGCGCTCATCTGACAAGTAAATGTGTCTAGTAGAGTACGTGCTCACGTGCACGTAGATCAGGTAATCTGAGATAAGTGGCCACTACTGCTGGGCATGATAAAATGATAATTACATAAAAAAACAACCTCAAAATCTAGCATTAGGAAATCTAAAAGGGGTTTTTAATGATTACTTTAAAAGAACCAGCGTTTTGTATTTATGCACTCTGAAATTTGTTTTTCTTAAAGTTGTTATCATAAAGTTTTACCCTTAGTATTTTACAATATAACATTTGAATAAGAGAGGCTTTCAGACAAAAGAATAAAGGCAAATGCAGTAGTGCCTAACTTTCCTAAGTAGTATAGATTTGTTTTCAGGGTATCAGTTTTTAGGGGAGAGACGCATACAAATATGTATTGTTTTAGATTTTTATTACAATTTTTGAAAAAATGTTCTTGCCAAGTTTTCTGGAATTTAGCAAACACAAAAACTTTGTGGTAATATAATAAGCTAACACAAGAAAAGTTTGGTCTGATTTAACATCAGACAGTGAAAAAAATATATACTTTTTTTTCAGTGTAAGTAAATATCATGAGTCTCTGCAACCAGGTTGTTTTTTTTGTTATAACTATGCAATTATAACAAAAATTGTGTAATGTCTTATTCAGATTGTTCCTTTACCTGACTGTAACATCTTTGATGGGAAAACCCTCATCATCATTTCTTCTTCTGTGGTCTTGTTAAATTGTTTGCGTCCCTTTTGTCATGTTACACTGTGGGAGAGTGGATGTTGCTTCTTTTTTTATGTAAATACATCCAGTTACTTATAGATTTATTATGTTAGTTTAATAAATATAACATCCAACACCATTGTAATATATAAATCCATTCTTTAATGTGCATGTTTAAGTGAACTAACGATTGTAAAGTAGCAGGAATTAACTTCAGTTTTGCTATATACTTTAGTTTTGTGTAAGACTTGGATCAAGCAGCCCATAACATGGTTGTATTCTGTTTGTCGTTCTCGTCAGGTATGCTGTGTATATATAAGATTTATATTGTTTGTTTTAAAAGTCGTGCAGAAAGCAGCCACCTCGCTCGAGCCATCCATTTGGGGACCATCAGCTAACTCTTCAGCTGCAAAAATTCAGCTTTTCAGATGTAAAACGGATCTTCTCTCTACGAAAATTTGCTTATATAGGTCATTTTTACGGTGTGATGGAAATTCATAACCAAGCAGGTAGAGAAACTACTCAAGAATTGAGAAAGTTGCAACTTTGTCTTCTAAGTATTTTATTTGAAGGCGGTCAAGCGTTCAAAGGCTCTGAACACAACAAAATCAGAAAAGTCAGAGTAACACCTCACAGATGCCTCCGTTTTATACACACTTCTGTTATCTGGGAGAACATTCCATGTAAGAACACTGTTCTGTACAGAAGTTGCAACATCAGCCCGTCTGGTCTGGCTCTAACCACTCCTTATGTTTTGTAGCTTTTTATCCTACAAGGAAAAAGTCCTTGGCAGGATAATGGAAGATTCTGCAACAGCTAGAACATTGTAAAAAAGAAAAAAACAACAGGAAGTGACTTCTGATAACACAAACTACTACATACAAACAGTCACTTACTCAAGAATTTCCACTTCAGTGTTTGCTTAATAATAAAGCATTTGACAAAGACTTACGAACTAAAACTTGACCTGACGGTTTACTCAAAGTAGATCCCATACACAGTGGCGCTGCAGAACAGAGAGGTGTTCTTGAAGGAGTGGGACACAAAGGTGTCGAAGTTTGGATCCCACAGACAGCGGCTGCTGATCTGCATCCCCTGACCGTTGAGCTGGCCGATGTGGACCAGGATGACAGTTTTATACCTGGGGATCATAAGCTCCTTCACGCGGGTCCTTATCACCTTCAACAAGGTCAGAAAGAAGCGTTCTGATTTCGGCAGATGTTCTGATGGAATCAAAAAAAGTCGGCTGCATTTTCACCTACTTCACAGAGAGTTAGGGTCATTTCTCGAGAGTGCAGTGGTTCATACTGCATATCTCGGAGGTAATGGGTGATTTCTTCCTTCAGTATATATGAGATAGTAGTGATAGGGAATAGTTTATAAGGGCCTGTGGATCAAAAAAAAAGAAAAAAGAAAACACCAGTTGTTTAAGCATTCATTACATGTCCTCAACATGTAATGGATACTAGGGAATTTATTGGTGAGAAAATAACACATATACAAAACATAATGTTCAAAACTAATTACATTCTAAAGAATTTTAACAACTTGTTTTTGGTGACAAATGCTAAGAAAGCATTTAAGCTAGGAAAGCAGCAGTATCTCCTTAAGATACACTTTTCTAACAATGTAAAACTCATCATAATGAAAACATTTCTCAACAAACGTAGGTTACTAAGTTAACGATTCCGTAAAATACTGCCCAAACCCATAAATTAGAATTAGACGGAAGACGTTACTTCAAACACTATTCCGCTTCATCCGGTAGAGAATAATAAGTGTGACATGCTTACTAAGGTTGTACAATTAAATATACATTATGACTTTTACTAAGACATACATTTGTCAAAGATCCTGTTTGGTAAAAGTTTTAGTTTGTATGCAGTTTTAGTTTTGACAAACCGCTACTGCTGAACTAAACCCTGGAAAAACATTTCAGCAGAGAAAATATTTACTTGCCACCTTGTTAGAATCGATTTAAAAGGTTTATTACTATTTCATTAACCTTAATTACAAACCAGATTTTTTTTTTCTTTTTTTTTTTTTTTTTTGCTAATAGACCAAATCAATGATTCCTGTGAACTTACATTCTTTCTCTTAAAAAATATACCTTCAAATGTGAAGAATAAATATACAAATGGCTTCACAAATGTTATTGGTTGAATCCTAACTGTTTGCCTATATACACTGTCTCTGGTTTAACTTCCATTAATTGTGGTTAAATCTGTCAATAAACTCAAATGTTTACAAATTCTTCCCATTATATCTATCATAGTCCAGCTGTTGTGTCAAAAGCTAAGCATCTATGATTATCAGTCATGGTGCACTGGATTCAGGTTAGCTGGTGGTGATGGTGTTGCTGTTCTCATTAAGTTGAATGTTTGCTTACCCAGTTGGTAGGTATTCGGATTCGTGGTAGCTGCTTGATCTTCATGATGGGTAACATGCTCGTCCACATGCATCACATGCGTACTGGCGGGGCTGAACACGATGGGTCAAAATTTAAGAAGTTGCATGTAAATTAGAGAATAGGCACATTATAAGTTACTGACAGGAAAAGACTTCAATTTGATCAGGCAGAACAGACACTGAGGATACTTACTCTTTAATCCGCGCAGTTTTTTCTTTGGCTCTGGATCCCTCCGGGTGAATTTTTATTTTCTTCTCCGCTTTTTGTGGTTTGTCCTTAAGTGGTTCAGACATCGCTGCTTTTCCTTCCCTTAACTTCCCTTACAAGTCAAAATAACCTGAAATGTTATGTAGCGCAAGCTAGTTTCTGCATTGCATTAAATATGGCTCCATGTGTACGTTTTGAAAATAACAGGCATATAATAAGCGCTTAAAGATTTTTTTTAAAACGAGACGTTCTTATAAAGCCTCGACAAAACTAATTTTTACTTGAAATAAAACTAGTGAAAAACAATCAACTTTGAGCTCCACTAACCTCAGGAGAGACAGCGTAAGCTCGGGTTGTTCTTTTTTTTTTTTTTTTTTAAAGTTTAGTGAAATGTCGAAAAATATTTAAATACGTTTGAAATTATATAATTGTAATACATGTTACAATACTAGTTAATTTAAAATGTTTATACCGATTTCTCGACGGCTTGTTCCAGGTTTAACCAGATGAAGCAAGAGTCCGCGGTAACCATAGCAACCGTGACTCCTAGGTGGGCGGGTTCGTGATTCGGTGGGTGTAACCAACGGCTGTGAGTTGAAGACGTCATCGTGCCCTTTTGCCTGGATTTTATGGCCATTATTTCCAATTTAAGTAGTCCGAGTACAAGACTGCATATCCTGAGTGTGAGTCGATATAGGTCAAATTAAATTCAATTCAATTTTTGTCAGATGTTCCAGTAACATTGATACTTTATTTAAACAGAGAACTGGGATTCAGACCATTCACATTCATGGATTCCCACAGTAAGATAAATAAATAAAATAGTAACAGATATAATTTGAAATGAATAAATGACTGAACAAAATAATTCTTTTTCAAAGCAAAGTAAACTTGTGCATTATTATAGGGACATTATAACTTGAAACAGATACAACAAACTAACAAATGTATAATTCTGCAACACCAGTTAATTCCACATATTTCTTCGGATAAATAACAGTTAGAGGTGGGTGATTAACTTGTTGCATTAACTTGAGTACTTAAAAAACAGAAAAGAAAAAGTCCAAAATGTCCAACTATTTTTGAAGAGCTATCCCAAAATGTGAGCGTTGTTTCATTCCAGTGCATTCACAGCGCCCTCTGGTGTCATAACATGAGATGGACACAGGACCTACTGCTATGGACCAAACTTCTTCTTCTTCTTCTTCTGTTTTTTTTTTTTTTACCACCGCCCGCCTCTCCGGCTGAGTAGCAACAAACTTGTTGGTGGTTATGTGCGTTAACGCAGAAACATTTTACTATAATTTCTTAAGGATGGAGTCATATATTTACACCTGCAGTCCATTCAGATACAGCCTACGTATACATTTTGAAACTGCGTTAAAAAAAAAAAAAAAAATCCAAAACGAAAATTTCTCCACCACCCCCAAGCGTGCGCTCTCCTTACGTAATCACGCAGGCACGCGGAAACAGATGCAGCTGTAGGAGAAAGCTTCGCAGCGCTCGCTCGCTCTGACACTGCAGCGTCTCTACGTCAGGGCCGGACTCGGAGTCACCCTATCTCCCAGTTTTCAGGTAACAAGCTCCTTAAGCAGAACTTGTGATTCCTGTCCGCTTCTGGCCATGTTTGCGCTGCCGGTTGTTGTTCGACCTTCCGCTCGTTCATTCGTCCTTGCTCAGCCTGTGTTGTTTGCTTCCATTTCTTCGGTTCACTTTCTCTTTTATTGTCACCCGGCTGGACGAGTTTGTTTCATCACAAATCCGTTTGCATATCTTTGATGTGAAACAATAAGCCTAAATCTCTGGTTGTTCTTTGTATTCACTCTAGTTTTTAACACTACTCCAAGTGTTACTCTGTCAGCTCTGCCAGAATGGTTGTACTTTCTAAGGAGTACGGCTACGTTGTCCTGACTGGTGTTGCCAGCATGATCATGATTGGACACCTGGCCATCAAAGTGGGAAAAGCCCGGAAGAAGTACAACGTGCTGGTGAGCTGGAGGGTGATGTTACATTACCCTGCGGGGGGCGGGAAGGGGAGTAATTGTTACATTTGCTTTCTCTCTCTTCCCCCCCCCCGCGCCCCCTTGCAGTACCCAAAAATGTACAGTGATGATCCAGAACATGGACACATCTTCAACTGCATCCAGCGTGCACACCAGAACACGTAGGTATCTGCTTCATAAGTAGAGGTAGAAACCAGAGAAGCCTGCACACGCCTTCTGGTTTTACCTACTGATAAGGAGGAGGAAGAGCAGGTGAAGGTTGACAATCTATTATCACCTTTTAACAGGCTGGAGGTTTACCCCCCCTTTCTCTTCTGCCTGGCAATTGGTGGTTTGCATTGCCCCGTGAGTTTTGTTGTTGTTGTTGTTTTGCACTCGCATGCTGCTGTAGTCCCATCCAAATAAGGGTGACGAGATCACATCCCAGTAGCTAAAGCCAACACTGATTTGTTTCCTTTGTGTGCGTTTGACAGCGCCTAGCGAGTGGACTCGGAGCCGTGTGGATCGTTAGCAGAGAGGTGTACGCACATGGATACTCCAGTGGAGGTGAGACGAAGCTCATGGGCCTCGGTTTGGAAAGTTACACAGTAAAAAAACAATTAACAGCAATAATTTGGTTTATTTAGCCTGTCACAGAGAGAGAAGGGAAAAAAAAATAAACAGGTGTTCATTTTTCAAAGTTATATTTTCACCATGTTTTTCCTACATTTTTAATGTAAAGTAAAGTAAATATTTAATTCATAAGCCAAATATATAGTTCATTAAATATTAGAAATTTTATTTCAAATGAAATACTTAGTTAGATGACTAAATTTTTAACTTAAAGTTAAATATGTATTTTTGCTAACTAAATATTTAGTTTATCAATTTTTAGCTCATTAGCTAAATATTAAGCTAGTTATTTAGCTTGTTAGCAAAACTTGCAAAATATGCTATAAATGTAGGCCTGAGCTAAACATTTAGCTTGAAAATTTAATATTTAGTTTGAAACTAGATATTTAGTTAAAATAAATTTATTTGGGAAATAAATATTTAGCTTCCTAGCTAAATATCTAAATATTTATTTTTGCTGTTGAATTAATTATTTAGTTTGGAACTCTGACATTTCGAAATGTAGAAATAACAAGGTGAGAATATTAAAATGAACACCCACATATTTTTTCCTTTATGACAGGATAAATAAATCAAACTAATACTGTTCATTTTTTTTCCTGCATAACCTCATAGAAGCCGTCCTGCCACTCTTTTTTTTATTTACATAACATCCTGTGTGCTAAAAATTGTTGTTGCTGTCCATTTATCAGATCCCAAGAAGAGGATGAGGGGTGCGTTTGGCAACGTTGCCTTGTTGGGGCTGATGCTGACCACTCTGAGCTACGGGGGCCACCTGCTGGGCTGGTCGGGACCGACGCGCCCGCGGCTGTTCGGGGCTGCATCCTGCCACTAATGATTTAGATTTGCTGATGTCGGCAATCAAAATCATGTTTTATGGCGACTGCACGTAGCGTATCTCTTAGCGTATCCGCTCAGCTCTGACCTGCTTAACTGGTTGTGTTAAAGCTGGAAAGTAATTCGACTGGTTTTTTCTAGATGCAGCCACTCCCACTTCAGATGAGTTCACCTGCATTAATGCAAAAGCTGGACCCTCGTTATGGAGAACTGTGGCTTTTATTGTATAATTTTTGCACTGAAGATGATCAGTCAGTTTCAACATGACTTCCATCTGTTTGCATTAAGCCTACATGATATACACGTTCTTACTGTCATGATTGCCTGAAGCCAGATGTTAATTCTGGCCTTTCTATATTAAAAATCTGTACACTTCTACTTTTTACACTCTTTGGCTGCAGATCACAATCTTAAAAGGTTTACTATAGAAGGTGTGAGGCTGAATGAAAGAATGTGAGGGTGTGTTTACGTAGGTGTGTGTGTAAAGGGAGCGCCTTCTTTTTTTTAAAACAGAGTTATTGTTTAAAGTCCGCCGTGCCGGTTCAGACAGGAGCAATAACTTATTGACTTAATTATCATAAATCACTGTTAATACCTGACAACCGGTTTAAAAAGGAGGCCAAAATTGAAGCAGTGTAATGTTCCCCCCGCAATATCAAGGGCAGCAGACTTACTGTTGGTTTTATGGTTTTTTTTTTTTTATTACTAAACAAGTGATCTTTCATAGCATTTAAATTATTACATTTTAAACATGTAAAATCCTTGGTGAGAGTAAAGCAAAACTCTGACAGAGCGGAGAATCTTGCAAAATTCAAAGCCCTTGAACTTTCTCCACATTCTGTCAGCTTGCAACTACAAGCAAGGTAAAAATCTGAAAGGTGTGGCGTGCATTTATTCCGCCTACATGAGTCGATATTTTGCAGGATTACATTTTCCTAAACTTCTAGCTAGGGATGCATGATATATCGTGACAATATCACAGTGTGCACAAAATTCATCTTGCAAAAGATTGGCATGCAATAATTATTGGCTAACATATTTTAAGAGGGTTTTTTTTTTATCCTAATAATAAAAATGCGATATTTAGCCAGACGTTGCCAAAAATGCTAGAGATCATGTAGTGCATGAAGCACAGATTAGGAGAAGGGTTTTATCGTAACTGATATCGCAATATTGACTACCATCGCAAAATATTCTAATACTGCAGCATTTAAAATAATCATCTTTGCAAGATTTTCTAATATCCTACTTCAGCTACCAGTCTTGGATTCTGTATCTGCTTTGCTTGCATAGAGACGGAAGTTTTACCATTTGTTCTCCACTCAATCTTACTAAAACAGCATCTGACCAGCAAATTTCAAAAGATTTAAAGAGGAGAGGCAAAAGCAAATGAGTCAGATTAGCATTACAGTGCTATAAACAACTAATGATGTCATCCAGTACGTTACTATGGAAATTGTCCCTGCCACCTCGACCTTGAGCTGTTAGCATGTCATGAGACTGTCAGATACCAGCAGTCTTCAGCCAGAGTTCTCTTTGGATTTGTTGTAACACTGACTGCTTCTGCTATTTTAATTTTCAGATGAACTATCAAACGGTATTTTGTGAGATTTCCGAAGCTTTATATATTGTTTTATAATGCATTACTCGTGAGTTGACTGAAGGCAATTGGATTGGATTTTCTTTACTTATTTCTTTTTTCTATTCTGCACTAAGGTGTGTTTCTCTTTGATATAAAAGCCCATTAAAATATGCTGACGTTTGTGGTTACAGCATGATGAAACGTGGAAAAGTTCAAAGTGCTAGGAATGCTTTTGCAAGACACCCGACGCTCGGACCCACACAACAGCTTTTAGTTTCACTTTAACTTCTTATGTGTGTTCATTGTAGCACTTTTACTTGGGAAGTAATGTGCATTGGCACATTCAACATTCAATTTAAGGAACAATCGCCAACTTCAGGATTCTTATTCCAACATGAAACGATACAGAGAAGTTTCACAACAACGTTTACCAAACACCGCCACATATTCCTGATTTCAACCACTAAACGTTTTTTCTTGGTTTAAAAAAAAAAAAGGTTACTGGTGCATCTGGTTTTTCAAATACTGTAGAGTAAAAATATAATTTACGTGTGAACTTTCTGTATTACCTCATGCAGCTTTAAGGCAGCAGTTTGGATTGAAAGTGCACTTCACTCATATTTGGTCACCTAAATCATCTCCAGTGATGTTTCTCAGTCAGAACCCCAAATCCTCATTCAGACCGACAATCACCTGAGGTTATTTGGCCTGGATGGATTTTTCGACCTACGTTATCTCACATGTCCACTAGAGGGCAGTGTAATGTCACGTTGAAAGTGCTGCTATTTGTGCAAAAGTGCCTTGAATTTGCACTTTTTGTGTGATACTGAAAAGTCTCCAGGACTTAGATGGGAATGTGGAAGAAATATTAGGTGACTCTACGACCTTTGATGATTCAAACCAAAAACCACGAAATAATTAAATAATCGTTTCAATAGTGAGCCTTAAACAGAGAAGTCAGTCATTTGGACTAATCCTCTTGAAGACGTATGCTTCTCCACGTATCCAAAAAGTTGCTTCTTTTTCGCCACATGTTCTCTCCACGGTGCGAGTGACAGAGTCGAGAGGAGAATCTGTCAGTGGGCGTAGCGTGAGAGGGGCGTGTCCTCCATCAAATCGTCCTACGGAGAGAATTACAAACTGTAACACGATGACCTCAAAGGAGAAGCAACAGCAATGCCCATAGAGAAGGAGACTTACTTCTTTGTTTAGCAAAAATGGAAACGTATCATTTTTGTTTCTTTTCTTAAAGGGGCAGTATTACATAAAATCTTATCTTTTTGAGCTTCACCATCATGCAATTTTATTCTCTCATCAAAAAACACACCTGGAGTGTTGCGTTGATTATTTCATGCATGTTTGAGAAGTCCTTTAATCTCCATAGCAACCATTCAGCTGTGCAAAACACCTGAGTGGCTCTATGGATGCCTTTGACGCCCAGAAGCTTTATGTTTGCAAGCTTCCGATCTTTAACCCACTCAGTTCCTTCAAACTAGCCAGCATCAATTAGCAAACACCTGGTGGAACTGTGCATGCGCTGAGCTCATTACAGGACCTACTTCTCAGTGCTATGCTGGTAAAAATGTTAAAGGTTAGTAGAGGAGCCATGTTGTGATCCCTTGCTGAGCAGGGGTTTCTTAAAAAGAGAGAGGCCCAATTTCAAAGCTTTAAATTACAAAGACAAATTTCTTTTTAGTCACATTTAATACATGAGGTATTTTTTTTAATGTAACACCTGACTTGATTATGCAATAAAATGGCACAATGTGCATGGAAAACACAAAATACTGCCTCTTTAGCCAGGCTATTTTGTGAGTCATTATCACATTTCCTGCCCAGTAATTCTGTCAGTGTGACTTCATGACAATAGAACACTAGGAACCATTTTATTTTAACCTAATGCCAGCCGTCCGGTCACAACAGGAAGATAACTGGCAGATAGAGCACTTCCTGTGAATTGAAACATGCTAGGAAAAGAACAACAATACTGTAAAAACTGAGGGAAAACATCAAAGACTACGAGTAGAGAGTGTTGATGGAGTGGTCTCTTACCATGGGAAGGTCCTGAAGCCGGTGGAACTCAGGGTGGTTCGCCCGCTGGCGGAACTTGAAGAAGAGGACAGTGAAGACCACAGCTGTGGAAACGATGAACACTGACAGCAGACCGGCCAGCAGGGGGTCCAGGGGAGAGCTGGAGTGGCGGTGGGACCCCTTCGAGTCTACATGATGGATAACAAATCATTAAAACGACATCATAAATTCAAACTCTAAAAAGAAGCAACGCTCTCTACGTCTCCTAACCGTCGTCGCCGATGTTTAGCTCCGACGGAAACTCCCGGTGTGTGGGCCCCACAGGGACCCAACCAGGAGCTGGTGTGTGTGCGGTAGAGGAAGGGGTCGTGGCTCCAGATGAAAAGGTGGAGTGGGCCTCGCCGGTCGGGGAGTAGCTACGGGAGGTGGCCTGCTGACGGGTGGAGCTCGCAGTGGTTGGTGCCGATGAAAGGCCGTCTGCGGCGGATGAAGTTGTGTCGGTTCAAAACAGGACAGAGAGCTCTTTAGAGGAAATGCAGCAGAGGTCACCCTGCTCCTGAAACCTGATCGCTTGCCCCCAACAACGAAGCTGCTGCCCATAATGTTTAGCAAAAACTATCTATGCATAATAATACCAAGAATTATCTTTAAAAACATAGAACCTGTTTGGCTTTGTAGTCATCACACCAACATAATAATAATAATAATAATAATAATAATAATAATAATAATAATAATAATGGTGATGGTGGTGCAGCATATCCTGTGCAAACAACCTCGACTTTCTAGTTTTTACATTATTTTAAATATGTTTTTTTGTTCTAATTCACCAACTAGAGTGTGCAAAACAAACTACAGACTAACACGGTGCTTTTGAAAGTGATGGCCGCCAGAGGGCGCGGTTGGGGCTTCAGGAAGTTGGAAGAAAGATGAGGAGGGGAAAACTAAAATAAAAATAAAATGGAACCTCGTACATTTGGTACCTTAAATTTATCTGTTATTCAATTATGTGTGTGTTTTTTATAAAATATGTTAAAATAATTGATTTAACTGTTATTTCTGATGCTCTTTTTTTTTGATCGACTGCCAGTCAAATTCATCAAGCAAGAAATGGAAACATTTCTAACAAGAAAAAGACCATGGGAACTGTAGGAATAAATTCAACTTGTTGATTAATATTATGATAAGAAGTATGTTTCTTTACATATTTTGTAAAATTGTGAGTTTGCAAAATATGTATAGGTGTAGATCTACAAAATAACCAATTAGATATGAGAACAAACAAGAACAAAGAAGAAAAAAGGGAGTACAAATTAAAACATTTAGGACAAAGATCAAATACTGAATATAACTAAGTGGTGTCACAACAAAAATGGAGTTCAGCATATGTGTTCTTTCCTTTTCATCGTGGCAGTTAATTTCAGCTTTTTAAAAATATTATTATTTTTTTCCTTTTTATGTTATTCCTTGTTTTAATTAATCTGGGGTCACACAGATATTATGGGTAGAAGGAAGAAAAAAGGAGAAAGAAAACAACATGCTAGAACAAAGAATCATTATAAATTAAGGATAAGTAAATAGCTTGATTTATGATCTTCTTAGGGGATTCTCCCATTTCCCTTGTTACTTTCTCTTGTTAAACAGGAGCTGATTGAGAAAAAAAAAAGTTGTTCCAAATTCCTTGAACTCTGTAATCTTTCTACTAAACGTTACATATTTAATCAACAAATGGGTGTTTACAGATTAACCACTGGAATGTCAAAGCACGGAGAGTAAAACAGAAAATAACACAGAAGCCAGGTTATTTTGAGGTATGTGTTACACACATTTCAGGATTCAAAAACTGAGTCTTGGTTTTTAACAACAGGTGAGAATTTGGGAAAAGTAGTGATGGTTTGTATCTCATATGACTGATGAAACAGGATGTACAGTGCTGTGGGAATGTACTGATGTGCCAATATTCTCTGTATTTGCTGTTTCTGGTCACACTTCACTGCTTCAGAACGTCAAATGAATTTTATTACCAAACAAAGATAACCTGAGCAAATACAATAAACCGTTTTCAAAATGATGATTTAATTTCCTATGAAAAATAGAAGCCAATGATTCCCTGTTTGCATCACTAGATTGTACACACTAACTGCATTTAATCATATTTTCAAATTCATTGACATTTATTGATGCTCTGAATAACAAAAAAGTGGAAAAAAAAGTCAAATTAACAACACATACAGTTTTTCGGAGGGGGTTTAAACATCATTAATTGGAATTTACTGTGACAACGATAAATCAATTCTTGTGATGAGAAATTTATCACGATAAATGATACACGATATGATAAATTCCTACCTCTACTACAAAGCTTATTTTTCTTTTTTGAGAGGTCAACTTGTTGGTGCTTTTTGGATTAACTGATTAATAAATGAACAGAAAAAGGTGCCTACTAGAATTTTTTTTAGTAAAGCTAAAGTTATGCCACATGAGGAATTCTGGGTTGAACATATTTATAGACCAAAGTTTTTTTTTCTTAAATGCTAAAACTATTTTTTTTTTTAAATTTTTAAAAAAATAATTTTTTAAAAATTTTTAAAAAAATTAATCGATTACTCAATTAGTTGACAATTGTTCAACTAATCGACTAATCACGATTAATTCAAATAATTGTTGTTTTATTGCAGAGTATAAAACGGGCAGATGTTGGTTCTATTGTTGTTTCCCCAAATCTCTATACACATTATGACAAATAATAAATCATTTCAGATCTGATTAAGGCCAGGTCTATTCTACATAAGATGCTGGAATTCAAAAAGGTTGTACTTTCTTTTTTCTTCAAACTGTAATTGAAGTTAATTAGAAAGGCTTGTTTAACAATTAACATATTTTTTAAGAGCTTGTTATTTGAGTTTGGCTTCATGTTGCATAACCAATAAAAAAAAAAGAAGAAAGAAACGTACCAAAAAACGAGTGAGATTGGATGTACTCTCGCTTTTGGTTATTTCTCCTAAAATAGTTACCCAGCATCAGCTGAGGGGGTTATATTTATATTTACCCAATCTGGAAAAAGGGAATCTCTTCAATAACTCTACGACACAAGTGGAGGTCAGGGCAGGACTGTGTTCCCGTAACGCCGCTGGCAGGGAAACCGAGTCTGGGAAAATGGCCTGCGTTTGCAAACAGGCAACGTTTTATTGTGAGGGTTGCTATATTTTAAGGCTTTAGTCTGGACAAAGTAAACACACTAAAATGGAGAAATTGCAGACCCAGAAGGCCAGAAATAAACAAAGCTGTCACCTTAGTGCAGATGAAAATAATCGGCCACAGTTTGCAGAACCTTGCAAAAAAAAAAAAAAAAAAAGGCATTGGGGTGATATCGCAAAGTAGTGAGCATTTTGTGGCATCGCAACCACAAACTGCATCTCAGTTTGTTAGGATTTTAGACGACAGATCAACACCGAGCAGGGAACAATGGTAAAGTGGAAGGAAACTGGATTTTCAGATTTGCATTTGTAGCCAGGTGCTGTTCAAAAAATACTGTCAAATCACATTTTGCTTTGCTTCCAGCAATTAGTGTTTTAGGGTGTGTCTCTGGCAGCTTTGGATATGTCGGGGTTAGTAGATGATAAATGTTTAGTATTGCCTGTATTCCCTCATGTTCCCAACGCTCCCATTAGCAGGAAGACAATCCTGTTCTCCGTAGGAATGGGGCGTTCAGTGAAATGTGTAATGTTAGTTTACCACCATAGTTACACTAAAAAAAGAGACTGGAGCTCCAACTTAAGACAAAAATGGGTTAACTTGTCAAATGTAATCAAATTAGCTTACTTTATTTACATTTGTTTAATATGACAACCTAATAAATGGACTTTTGTTAAAACTGTCACTAAGTCATGAGTTTGTTAAGACAAAAGAGAAAGAAAAATGAAGAAAGAAGAAAGGAAATGAAAAAAATTACGGTTCTCTGCCTTCTTTTGATGCTAATTAGAAACAACCAATCAGAGACAGGAAGAGGGTCTTAACGCTGTCAATCCCCCTTGTGAATGTGCTGTTCTTCCTTCCACCTGCCATCAATGCCAAGGCTAGTTAGCGTGTCCACAAAGATGGCGGATAAACAGTTTTCCTGGAACGGTGAGTAGTTTCTTCACCAATAGTTCATTTAGCAGCAAGTACACAAGGGTGATTGACAGCGTTAAGGACCGACTTCTGGCTCTGATTCGTTGTCAGAATTTCTTTTAGCTTTTTTTTTTCAATAAGGTTTTCTTCTTGCCTAATCTTGGCTACGGGAGAACCCAGAAAAAAAATAATGAAAATACATTTTAAAAAATCTAGAATAAGTAATAACATATTGTGAAATATATAGAAACCAGTAGCTAACTCCTATTTTTTTTCCTTACATTTCCAAATTCTGCCCCAGTTTCGTGTTGGTCAATTGCATAAATACACAGTTACATGCTCTAACGTTTGCCACTTAAGGGGCATTGATTTGTGAAGCACTGCAGCGAGAGAAGCAAGTAAAGACGGCTACCTGAGAGAGATGGAGTTGTGACAGTGGGTGCATTTGTGAACTGAGATGTAGCTTTAGTGGAACTTGAGACGTGCGGGTGTCCTGCATCTGCTGATGTCTCTGATCGGACTATGCTTTCCATCGGGGCAGCGGTGGCAGCAGGGGCTGGGAGGTCACCCAAAGTTTCATTCCTGCCTGCAGGATATTGTGTCTGCGGTGGAAACTCGTTCACCGGGCCCTCTGCAGGAGCAGGGAACGGAGTTGAGGTAAAGGAAGTAGGCAAAGCATGGCTCTGACCTGTAAAATAACAACATAATTATTGGAATATGCATTCAGTCCACAAAAGTACTAAGTTTTCAGGCTTTTTGTTTATTTTGCAATTATTAATAAGTGATCATTGTTGATTTGCTAATAGCTGAATTCTTTTTAAATTAATTTAAATGAGCTAATTAGCGGATGATGACATATCATCTGCTATACTGATGATATGTCAGCGGATTGGTGTGTGGGTCACCTTCTTCTTCCCTTTTTTTATATTAAACTTAACCAAACCACATCAAATTCTTCAGCATACCTACATGATGAGGTTGTCAAAGTCAGGCTAGCATAACAACCCTCTCCCTTGCTGTTTTCTTTTTTTAATTAAAATCTTTTCCTGCAATATCTTTGGACTTTGATACCTAGTTGTGGTCGTGTTGACAATTAGTAGGAAAGCACTTAAGATTCAACACGTTATGTTGACAACTTGGTAAAACTAACTTTAGTCATCGCTGATGAGTGGGCAGCTGTGGGAGCTTGATCTCGCGTGACGTCACACAAAAAACTGACAAATTACACTGACGAGGATGGCTTTTAAAAAAAAATGTTTTAATGAAAAACAAAGCATACATGTCAGTTGCATAAAAATCGTCTTTGCCGATCTTTAGGTTTCGGCAGTGAAATCAGAGAAGCGATGCTCATTAAGACAGGAAGGGATAGGGGAAGTCTTTTGACCCCTCGCAATTCATTAATAAAAAAAGACTGTTCACAAGCGGAAAATGTTTGTCTTTCCACGTGGATGTTCCGTCAAGGTAGGGTGTGCAGTGTCAGAACTGATAAAATGCCCCGACTCCATCTCAGATTACAGGCTTCACTTTCAATGTTAGCATGCTAATGTCGCTAGCAGCACAATTGCAACAAACAATAGATGTGAAGGAAGGACTGTTGCTGTAGAACACTGGCCTCATTTAAATTGCACATGGAGGGCTTATGATTAGCCTAATGATTTAATGGGAAGATGGAGGAAGATGGAAAGACAACACTGAAGAAAACCTGTTAAGAGGCTGAAAACGTCTTTATTTCCATTAAGGCAACAACCCTAAAATACACAGTCAGAGCTACTGAAAGCAAATTTATGTGTGAGAATGGAGTCCAAAGTGCGGCCATTTGTGGCCCCTGAATTTATTTTTTTGTGGCCCCTGAATTATATAAATTTGTCTCACCGCTGCAGGTTGATGCAGTTTTTTATTCAGTTAGTACAAAACTATTAAAACTATTAAAAGAGCCACCAAATGTGTGGTTCTTCTCAAATAAAGGGTCACTTAAGGAATGTTTTTATTGCTGAGAAAAGATCAAATCATTTTTAGTTCTTTTCAGTCAAGAACCCAAAATAAATTAGTAAAGTGTTTTGCGTCGCTTTCAATAAAGAAAACACATAAAAGCTTTTTGGAGGATTTTGATCTTAATGATTAACACATTCCTACCAAAAAAATCTGACTATTTGCTTTGTTTAATTAAAGTATTCTATGCTTAGTTTATTGTTGAGCAAGAACAAAAAAAATGACCCAACAGTACCCTTGAGTTGATGATTTTGGTCCATGTAAAAAAAAAGTTTGGGCAGCTCTGGTCTAATCAAAGCCCAGACCTATACCCAATCGAGAATCTATGACCGTACCTGAAAATTGATGTTCAGAGATGCTTTCTGTCCAATCTGAATGAGATCGAGCAACAACAAGATGCAACAGGCAAAAGAAAAAAAGAAAGAAAATCTACCCAGCTTTAAATGTAACTAACTGATGGAGTCTGAATACCAATGCACAGCTTACTTCTTTATTTTCTACACCAAAATCTACTTCATTATGATGCTCCACAGAATAAAACCGCAATAAAATACACCGAATTTGTGGTTCTATGTGGAAAAATTTATGAAAAAGCTCAAAATCAAAGAAAGATTATTTGTCAGTTAAGTCAAGACGGACACACAAGCATATAGTCTGGATTTTATATTGACGGATGAGAACATCATCCTACCTCCAGTCTGAGGCGATCCGGTAACCAACAGCAACCAGAAGCACACCAAATGAATCTCAAATCTCATCTCATCGGGCTTCCTCTGCCTTTTTTTCTGTGCAGATCGCAGTTAAACCCCCTCTCCTCAGCAGCTCTGCCCTCTCCTCTCTCTCTCTCCTTCTCTCTGATGTTTGTTTCCGTTACGTGATTTGACAGGGCACATCACCAAGCGCTAAAAATATCCTGAGGGAGTCGGGCAGAAGAGGAGCACGCGGGTGGGGCTGCGTGGCCTGCAGGCTGCGTGGGTGCGTTGGAAAAGAAAAAGACTCATTTAAAATAAATAAATAAATAAATAAAATTTTAAAAATAACATCCATACATACTGCGGTCCCTTCCTGAAAATTCCGCTCTCATCCATCCACGATCACTTTACGTTTGAAGATTCTTGCACCGTATCCGACTGAGGTGGCTCGTGCCGCTCTGCTCCAATCAGACGTCGGTGCGTCAGAGGCGCAGCTGTTTGCGTCAGGAGCGCCTCGTAAAGGGTGAACGACTGGAAGCTTTGCGCAGGTCGACCTGCAGCACTTTAGTTTCTAGAATATTTTTGCAGCTTGTCTATTTATTTTCTTCTTCTCTGGCTTTTTGTTGTTGTTGTTGTTGTTGTTGTTCCCAGAAGCCAGCATGTCGTCACACCTGAGAAAATTAGTCTTGCGCGTGGACTGTGTGGAGGGCTGAGGCGTTTACCTGACTTTAGGAGACTTTCTAGTTTCAATTAGGTGAGGATAATTAGTAAGAAAAATACATTTTATTAAATCTGTGCCAGATGGAGTCCGCACCCATCCCGGGACAGAACCCGGTGGAGTTGGAGTTCACACAGGAGAACATTGAGACGGTGAGTTACTTTAAATAAGTCTGCGGAAAGCGTGTTAGAGAGTCTTAAATGCACAATGTGACCTAAACTTGACATATTTGTTTTAACGAATATATAATTGTGTGTTCTTGTCGTTTTAATTAGTCAGTTTAGCATTGGAATAAAATAAAAATAAAACATCAGTTAAGGGGGAAAAAAACGGGTTTAGTTTTTGTAGTTTAGCGTTTTGGAAGCTGCTCCAGTTGTAACTTGATTCCAGCTTTAAGCATATGCTGTCCTAATAATAACCAGCAGCATGTGTTTCGGATTAGTTCCTATGACAACACATTTTTACTATCTAAGAAATTGGTCATCCAGCATGCATGATTGTTGATAAATGCTAATATGATTTTTATTTTTATTTTTTTAAATTTACTTCATGCCAGTTAAATACCTCCTGTAGTTGTTTTTGTTGATGTCCTGCTTGACTTATTTTGATCCAGCGTTTGTCTCTGTGTCTGCCGGCTCGTCCCTCTCCAGGCTCTCTACCAGCTGTACTTCGACCCGGACATGGAGCGTAAGAACGTAGCTCAGAAGTGGTTGACCCAAGCCCAGGCCTCAGCACAGGCATGGCAGTTCTGCTGGGCCCTGCTCAGCCCTGACAAGGTTCTGCTTTCCATATTCTACCACTACTCCTCTGTCTTTATTATTATTCTGAAAGATGCACCGATTTAACGGAATCAGCCGATTTTCACCTTCACCAGCTCTGACTGGTGATTGGTCGGTTAGTATCAAAATTCCTTAGCTTTTTTTGAGTCCAGTGAATTCACCATATGTAAGCCTCAAGGGCACGCTAAACAACACCCTTCAGTGAGGAAGTTTCTACCAAAGGAGGACGACTTAAAGTTACCTATATTTAGCATCTGAGGTTAAAATGAAGTCTGAATTTCTGGTGTGCATCTGGAAATGGTGTCACACCTGGATTGACCTCGTTAATGTTGCAAGTTAAAAAAAAAAAGAAACTGTGGGATTTGCTAACTGATGTGGCGCTAACTACTATTAGCAATGCAATTTGAAGTCAATCCATTTGCACTATCACCATATTCATAACTCACTTAAATGAGTTAAGAAACATTTTCAATTCAAAAGCCATTTTGCTGCTGAATTATTAATAGACAACAACAAAGATATTTATTATTTTTAATCTGTCACTACAACCATCCAGATTGGTGCAAAGTGTTATTCTATCCGTTCAGCTTTCAGGTGTTTCAAGAAGCTCTGATCATTCATAGAACTTCTTGTGGACTGTGGTTGCTGACATTAGCATTGGGGATGTTTAGCTTTGAGATGCTACTTTAGGTTTGAATAGCTTCACTTATAGGGTAACTGCTTTTAGCCTGAACACAACAAAAGTCTTTTCCAGCGTCCCATCAGATCATATTTTGAAACAAAAATGAACTCCCAGTGGGTCGAGAGAAGCGACTTTGTCACCCGTTGCTGTTGTTTGAAGATTAAGCTTGTGTGTCACATTTACGGGCGTACCGGAAACACGGAAATTCAAATGTTCTGATCAGAACAAAAACGGATTAATTGCGTACAAAAATAAATGTTAAAAATCTATGTGATTAATCAAAATTACAGCGTTAAAGTCTCAGCAATGAAACAGACCATTTAAAGAGATACACACAGTCAGAAATGCTAAGGAATAACTTAACCCGAAAACTTTCTGTGATTCAAATGCATGGGAGCCCAACTGAACTCAGGGTTACTTGGAAACTTTTGCTTTTTATAGATGCAATTCTGATTTCAGTGTGCATTTGTTGTATTTATAACAGAGAACTAACAAAACAACAACAAAAAAAAACTTTCATGGACATCTCTGGTTTGTTCAGGTTGTGAGAGTGAGAGAAAGACTGAGACTTTCAGTAAACGCAAAGTACATCAGGTTTGTTCTGTTTTGTGTTTTAAATTGAAATCAGTAACAAATTTCTGATCTCTATCTTTGGGATTCTGTAAGCCTTTAACAACTGATTAGGAAAAGAAGTTAAGATGGACATGCTAAAAGCAAGAATGCTGGGGAGTGTTCATCATCCTGCAGAAAGTTGGTCATATGTTGAGTTTTGATTAAATTATTTTCAAATGTGTCTCTTCGTAGATCCCGGAGGTTCAGTTTTTCGGTGCCAGCACTCTCCACATCAAGATCTGCCGTCACTGGGGCGACCTTCCCGCAGACCAGCATGAGGACCTTAGGATGCAACTTCTTTCCCACATCTTATGCTTCTCCTCTGGTCCTAAAATGGTGCTCACTCGACTGTGTGTGGCGCTGGCCTCGATGGCTCTTAACCTCATCCCCCAGGCGTGGTCTGAGCCGGTGGCAGACATGGTGAGAGCATTCCAACCTCAGAAACCGGACTCTCAAGACAATCCTGGTGCCAAGGCTTCTCAGGACCCCCATGCACATTGCCTTGCTCTCCTGGAGCTCCTCACCGTACTTCCAGAGGAGTTTCAAAGCGGCCGTCTGGCCCGAGCCCGTCGCACCCAGCTGAGGGAAGCCCTGGCCGGGGAGTGGGCCGTGGTGTGTGGCATGCTCCGACAGCTCCTACAAAGTCAGGATTCGTCCGTTCAGGTGAAGGAGAAAGTTCTCCGCTGCCTCTCCAGCTGGGTGGGGCTGGATGTGCCGCTGGGGGAAAGCCAGGAATTGGTCCAGGACTGTTTTGCGGCGTTGTCCGACCCAGGGTTGTTCGACACCGCAGTGGAGACGATAGTTACTGCCATCACACAACCGGATTGTCAGAGGTGAGCACCAAGCTGGACCTTTGGTGGCCGTCAGATCTCAGTAGCTGAGGTGATTTTTTCAGCCATATCGAAATAGCAAAACTGCACTGGAAACACTTTTTCACATCACACGAATCATGTGATCAAAAGCCGGATTTTGAACAATGAAGAAGATGGAGGATGATGATGGTTTGCTTTTGGGTGGGGTTTTCAGACAATGTGCTGCTGCCTCCACCAGAGCTCTCGCAGCATATTTTTATGAACTGCGAATATGCTTTTGCAGTATATTCATGGTTCATAAAAAGTTGCGTGTCATTTGAACGTTTGGAATCCGTAGCTCTTCTGAAAAATCAACTACAATTTCCACAAAAGACAGTATAAGTAGCTGCTTCAAAGTATAAGGGGCTTGTTGCTCCTCTAGTGGTCCATATAGGATGATCGCCATGGTGGAATTATGAATATATCTTACGTAGCTGTTTACATCAGTCACTGCCATGATTTTTAATGACTTCTCACGTGAACAAGCTTATTCACATGTGATTTTAATTTAATTTATTATTTAATGAAAACACAGCCAGTGGTGTGACCCGTAACTTTTGCGGACGATGATGGCGACAGTAGTAGGAGATCGTCCTGCTGTCAGTGGGTCACCGGTTCAAGCCCTCACCCCATCCTTCTCTACTGTTGTGTCCTTGGGCAAGACACTTCACCCACCATTCCTCTAGCGTTGGTCAGAAGAGCCAATGGCGCCACATAGCATCCTCTTTTCTGTCAGTGAGCCACGGGGCAGCTATGGCGACAACCCAGTAGCCTACTATCATCAGCATGTGAAAGGGAATGGCTGGTTTTGTTGTGAAGCGTCTTTAAGTGTCATTTCATTTCTTGTGTGGAGGTTCGCTAACGTTCTGCTGAGCCTGATGCCTATGGTGCTGGGCCTTTACGACCAGTTGAAGACAGCAGTTCAGGACGGGGACATGGAGACCACCCACGGTATCTGTCGCATTGCCGTCGCTTTGGGGGAAACGCACTCAAGGTATCCACACACTCTAAAACGTCCACGTTTGCCACAGGTGTTTTCATGTGCTTGTGTCTGGTAGGGTTTTGCTGGAACAACTGGACCACTGGCAGGAGTATCTGGCTTTGGTGAACATGATTCTGTTCTGTACGGGGATCCCTGGACACTACCCGGTTAATGAGACCACGAGCTCCCTGACACTCACCTTCTGGTACACGCTGCAGGTACGGAAACGGAGCAGGCATACAAACACTCACTGCTGCTCAGATTTTTAGCGTAGCGAACAAAAAGTTGGCCAAGTTCAAATTATATTGGTTCTTTATAGAGTTATTTTCCTCTCTTTTTTACTATGTGGTGAACATTCAGGATGACATTTTATCTTTTGAGGAAGAGAAGCAGGCAGTTTACCTGCAGGTCTACAAACCGGTTTACTTCCAGCTGGTGGACGTGTTGCTGCTCAAATCCCACTATCCCTCCCAAGAGGAATACGCCTCCTGGTCTTCTGATGACAAAGAGCAGTTTCGAATTTACAGGTAAGTCGCTTAAGTGATGGAAGTTTTCAAACATCTCTTAAGTCTAGGTCAGGTACAGAATAATTTGCTCAATCAAAACGAACCAACTTCATAACCGTGGCAACAAGTTGATGTTTTTACAACTGAGAGCAACTTATTAGCATCTCAAAAAATACCTGAATGATGATCCCAAATCCCTGAGGAGTTGAAAGGGAGGCTTTGTGGATGTAGAGCAGAAGTAGAGAGATGCAGGAAGTTCAAACAATCTCTTGCATGAATCATAACGGGCAAGAATCACATCCCCTACACCGGAGGTTCCCAAACTGTGGGGCGCGCCCCCTAGGGGGGCGCCGTGCCATTGCAGGGGGGCGGGGAAGCCGTCTGGATGAAAAAAACAAAACAAAACATGAATGCTGTATGCGTTGGGTCTGCAACCTTCACAAACCAAAGAGTCGTCTTTGCTCTCAAGCTACACAAAACTCGTTTAGATCTGAATTGTTACAAAATCTTTTGTGAAAAGACAACTTAAAAAGTTTTATCTACTGCAGGAAATCAACTTTTAAAATAACCATCATTTTGGTTTTAAAACAAAGAAAAATATGAAACATGTGAAGAGACAATTGATACATTTTCTTCTATGGGAGGTTGATGTTTTTGGAAAATTGCAAAAACAAAAAAACAGTTTTCAATTTAGTGATGACAAAGAAACAATAAAGGTTACTGATAACTGGATCATTCTGTTGTGGAAATTCAAAGCAGAATTAATTCAATGGAAAAATAAGACACAAAAAAAACTAAAATCTGGATTTGTTTAATATTTATTTATTTTAATTTGCTGGTTCTACCTTTTTTTTTTTTTTTTTTTTTTTTTTTAAAAATATAAAACCCCAAGGGGGGAGGTTTTTTTTTGGCAAA
>NW_015112628.1:771101-795646 GCF_001443285.1 Poecilia latipinna
TTTTTTTTTTTTTTTGGTTTTTCCTTTTTTTTTTTTTTTTTTTTTTTTTGAAAAATATCAAGAGCCATGGTGGAAGGTCTTGTTCTGGCAAGAGAACAACCCTGAACATACAAACAGAAATACAATGGCCCAGTCAAAGTTCAGACAAAAAATTAATTTAGACTCTATCATAAGACCTGAAAACTCATGTTCACAAATGCTTTCCATCCGATCTGAAAACATGAACGGAAGAGTTCAGTCTGCATGTGGGAAATGGAATAATTAAAAAAAAATTATTAGAAAAAAAATGTAATCCCTTTTTTTTAATCTATAAAAATTGCAGTAAAATACTTTGTCATAACGCTACAAAATGTGGAACTACTTTGGCAGCACAAATATTGTAACTTCTGGATTTGTAAACAAAATTCATCCAGTCGCTGCATATTTAGCTGCTTCATACCTGCAATTTACCCTCAACCTGTCGGCTGTTTTATCCCCAAGGGTGGACATCTCAGATACTCTAATGTATGTGTATGAAATGCTGGGAGCGGAGCTGCTTAGTAACCTCTATGACAGGCTGGGCAGGCTGCTCATGGACCCCCAACAGTCAGCGGTGTGGCAGGTAATGACATCAACAAACTTAAGTATTTAAGAATTGAAAGGGGCAGTGTTATGCAAAATCGACTTTTTTGAGCTTTACATCATGTTATATTATTTCCTCATCAAAAACATACCTGGAGTGTTGTTTTGATTCCTTCATGAATGTTTGAGAGATACTTTAATCTCCCATGGCAACCATTCAGTTGTACAAAACACCTAGGTGGACCTAGCTCCGCCTTCGAGGATGAAGCTCCTCCTCTGAGCTGCAGTTTCCAAGTTTCTGTGCTTCAGCCTCACAGATGCTCAAATCTACCTAATCGTATAAATGAAGTTGATTGATTGATTTGAGAGCAGCCCTCCCCTGGTGATTCTCCCACCCAGCTCCTTCAGACTAGCCAGAAGAAATTAACAAACACCTTGTGAAACTCTGTATCTGCTGAGCTCATTATGTGAGCTACTTTTCAGTGCAACATTGATAAAAACGTTGGTAAAAACGTTGTTAAAGGGTTAATAGAGGAGCCATGTTGCGATGACTTCCTGAAGGTGGAGTTTCAGAAAGGAGTTTTTAAAGAGACAGAGGCCCAACTTCAAGGCGTTAAATTACCAAGTAAAACTTCTTTTAAGCTGTATTTGATATATGTTGCATTGGAAGATATACAAAATGGCACTACTGTCCCACTAATAGAAAAATGCCAGTGCTTGTGAACTGCAGGTGAATTGAAGTGAAATGAACAGGTGCATCTCAGTAAATTAGAATACATTTATTTGGA
The DNA here is from genome assembly GCF_001443285.1 of Poecilia latipinna. Lineage (NCBI taxonomy): Eukaryota > Metazoa > Chordata > Actinopteri > Cyprinodontiformes > Poeciliidae > Poecilia > Poecilia latipinna. The sequence goes on from NW_015112628.1 coordinate 772,451, forward strand.
TTACTCAGAAAATCTGAATAGTACATAAGACTAATAAAGACATTTTTGCTACTGAGAAGTGTGTTCATGTACTTTATGACATGTCCACCCAATAGTTGGTCTGACCATATGGTTAGAAAACTGGACAGAGAGATGCTGGAGTAGGGGATATGATCTTTGCCTGATAATGGATGGAGGATATGGTTTTAACTTCCTCTTCCTCTCTCGGCTCGTTGATCCTTTTCAATTCAGTTGGTCTAATTTCAACTTTGATTTGGCGTTTTCTTTTTTTTTCAGATTTCTCTGAGAAATCATTTTTTGTTTTGTTTAGCTGCAAGTTATAATCATAAGACTTTCACTGAAATGGTGAACTTTTTAGTGATATCATTTACTGAGCTGCACTTGTATCACAAGCTGTAGGTTTTCAGTTTGGTTTCATATTAATTTGGTAACATTAATATAATTCTGAATTAATTTATAATTCTGAATTAATTATGAGGGGAATTATATATTGTTTGCAACTTATTTAACTTGATGCATACATTTATATTTTTACTAGTTCAAAATGAATAAAGATTTTATTTGATTTAAAACAGACATGAACATTAATTTTGTAATTACTGAGAAAGGGCACGGTTTATTCATGGTTTTTTCTCCTTCCTGCACTTTTGTGTAGTAAGTGTTGGAGTACGCGTTTGTGAATTAATGATGAAATTAGTTAAATCCAGTGAATAAACTGGCTGATTGAAACCTGCTGTTTTTGCTCTCCTAAGGACATCGAAGCGCTGCTGTTCGGCTTCCAGTCTATAGCCGAGACCATCGACGTGAACTACTCTGATGTTATTCCTGGTCTCATCGGTCTGATCCCTAGAATCAACATCAGCAACGTGATGCTGGCCGACACCGTCATGTACACCATAGGTATAAACCCTGACTTGGTTTATCTGAAGTAAAAGGCTCTAATCAGTCACTTAAAACAGATAATGTTTTTCAATCTAACTTTTAAATTAGAGATGCATCGATCCAATACTAATACTTGTATCAGTTCCAATATTGATAAAAAGTAGGTGTATGTGTGACAATCCATAAGGGTAAATCTATCCAATCTAATTCTACACTTTGTGCTCTGAGCGACATTATTATTTCTTTTATGTTATATTTAGAATTTCTAATCCACTTTCTGAACCATTTGAAAGGTTTGCTGCCGTTTATTTTAACATGTTCGATCAAGTTGAACATGCTTTTGTCAGTGTCAGTTTCTTTAGTGTATATTTTACATTGGCTACCATAATTGACTCCTAAAAGCCTGTGTTTAAAGAAAAAAGAAAATAAATATTTGAAGTAAATTCAGCCCTGTTTTTCTGCATCGGATCGGTATCAGCCGATGCTAAACCTCAGATATCGGTACTGGTATTGCAAGCAGAAAAACGTGGATCGCTGCATCCCCAGTTTAAATTCTATAAATAATCTTGAAAGTGATCAGAAATTGGTTCAAACCATCTTCGTGAAACCGGAGTCCGCTTCAGGCTGCTGTAGTGACAAGGCAAAAATGTCGAGCAGGGTCACTGGCTGAGTGGCTGGCGGACCACCCGGTGATGCTGGGTGGCATATTACCCATGGTGCTGCGAGGCCTTGTGAAGGCGGAACTGTCCGTCTCCAGCATCTCCACACTCAAGCGGATCTGCAGGGAGTGCCGGCAGGACCTGGCGCCGTACGCTCAGGACATCCTCACCGTGTCTCAGGTCTGACACGCAACCCGTCACGCCTCCACGTCGTCACAACTTTGATTACTTTGTTTCTTTTCTGCTCTTTTCCATAAGGACGTGCTGGTGAAAGAAATCCATGAGGTGAGTAAGCAGCCTGGACACCTTATTAGCTCTGTTTTTAATTTTAAAACAACCAGCTGCATTGGTGTGTGTGTGTGCAGAGCAGCCAGTGCATGTGGCTGATGCAGGCCCTGGGTTTCCTGCTGTCAGCCCTGCCAGCAGAGGAAATTTTAGGCAGACTGCACTCACTCATCAGCCCTCACATTCAGCAGCTGGACTCACTGGTTCGGCTGGAGGTAAGCCTGAAGCACAAAGGAGTTTACAAAAAGGACTAAATAACCGTTGGAGTCTGGCCTGTGCAAACATAAAAGCCTAGACCAAGACCACATGTATCTGGATATGTGGGAAAACAAATACATTTTTATGCGTTTTGGCCTTTCATGCACACAAAAACTCAGTTTTGTAAAACTAAAAACGACTATTTATGTATAAAAAGTCCAACCAAAGTGGAGATTTGAGAAAACTCAATATTTGTGTTTGCATGTGTACTAGGGGTGAGCAATATGGACTCAAAGTTTTATCATGATATATTATGATAAAGATTTCTTACAACTTTTTTTAAATTAATTGTATAGCTGCCACAGTCCCACAAACAAATTCTGCTCTTAAAAAAAACATACTTATTTACAACATGTTTCTTTACCAGTCAGATTAAAAAAAAACAAACATAAAAAATAGTGTGATTTGTATCACGAAACAGCACACGGTAATGTCCTTTATGTCATTTAGTCATATATTTTGGTATTTATTTATATTTTTCCTTGAACAAACAGTGGAGAAAATACTAAATAAAAGAAGACAGTCCTGACAATACCGACACAATTTATCATGACAATGATGAATGATAATTCTTGTAAGAAATTTATTACGATAAATTATAAGCGATACGGTAAATGCCCACTAGTGCGTACATGGGTTTGTGTGAGTTTATGTGGATGAAACCTTTTCTGAAACAGATCCTGTGTGCATACATTAAATAGACCCGTCTACGTGTATACACATAGCCTCCACTAATCAAAAGTAGGAAGCATAATTTCTTCTCTTAAAGGTTTGTCTGAACTCAACATTATTATAATGGCGTAGAAGAGATGAAATTTCCTTTAAACAAATCAGTTGACCCTTCAAATGAAGCTAGTGATCAGTTCTGCAGCTAGAATTAGGTTTGGAGGCTTAAAGTGTCACTAAATGACCTAAAAATTGACAGTAAGACCAAGAAACATCTGTAACTGTCGAAATCAATTTCTATCTCAACAGCCTGACCCTGCCACTAAGCAAGGCATCATGTCCATCCTGGGTTTGCTGTCCAGCCTGTTTACCACCCTGGATGTCAACAGGCATGCGGATGGCTTAGACGAAGAAGACGCCAGCCCCAGACTCACAGCTGCACAGAGCATCCAAAACCCAGTTAGTTTACCAAAAATAAATCCATAAACATGGCGCAATAATGAAGTGAAAGGTTATGTTTTTGATTATTTTTACCTTATTTTGCTACACGTTTAGGTTGTGGTTGTGCTGCAGCAAGTGTTCCCTTTAATCCAGACCATCATTAGCAAATGGCTTCACGACTCGGAAGTAGTTGAGGTATTTTCTTCGTTTTTCTTTTTTTTTCTAGCTTACTCATCGCTTCATCTGACTGATATATACATATTTCATCAGCCCTTACATGCTTAATGACCCTCCCATCCTAGGGAGTGTGCGGGGTCTTTGATAAATCAGTCCGGACCCTGCTGCACGACTTTGGCCCCATGGTGGCTCAGCTGAGTGAGATGCTGGGACAGATCTACAGCACTTACCCACAAGCCCCTGCCCTGGACCTGACTCGTCAGGCACGGATCCACAGATCTGAGCTGGGATCAAATAATATTTCATAAAAAATAAAAAAAAACATTGCTCGGTGTGGAAAAGCCAGGATTAATTTCACGTTCTCTTTAGATGGTGCACATCTTTGCTGGAGAGGAGCAGCACATGTCGGACGTCAGGAGTCTTGTGGAAGTGCTGACCTCAACCACACTGTCTGTATTCCAGCAAGGTAACGAAGGCTACACTGTTGCATATATTTGAGTCATGGTTTATTTTGCTTCCAAAACGTTAATATCTCATACACGTGTGGGCTGGGGCCAACTTCACTCAGGTGATGAATAGGAGAGTAAAAACTTTAGGAGGATTAAAAAAACAACCAAAAAAAACAACTATTTCACTCTACTTAAAAGAACCATATTTCAAGTATGTTTATCATATTAATTCCTTAAAATATATATATTTTTTTACACACAATACTGGCTCATTCACTGATTTAGGTGATTCAACATCACCGGGTACGTGAAAAGCTTCCATTCAAAACAAATCTGATAAAGTTTGGATCTTTGGAAGCAAGTTGAAGCAATTTTGAGCGACTCAACACTGGGTGATGGTACTTTGTGTTCTCCGTGTGACTCGGCAGGTCCAAGGGATCATCCTGACATCGCAGAGTCGTTCATGAACCTCCACGCTCAGGTTGGTGTAACGCGCATTCAAACGCAGCCAGTAACTGAAAACATCACAGCTGCTGAACTCTTTGTCTGTCGAACATTTAGGTCCTGAAAAGGAGTCCAGATTTGTACCCGTCGACCCAACTGGATGTCAAAGCTCTGTTTTACTCAGGTGAGCTTCAGCGCAGGATAGCGTTCTTTACAAAACTACAAAATGCAGGGCTTCAAAAATATCCTCTCCCGTTTTTGTGCAGGGATTCTGTCCATCAAGTTCCCAGAGACGCCCACTGTTAAAGCAGCCTGCCTATTCTTTGTAAGCAGCAAACAGGACGGGGGAGGGAGGTGTGACGTTTCAGATCGGGAAAAACTTTTCCTTAAATCATATGACTGATTTTCATTTTCTGTCATTTTACCAACAGACGGACTTTCTGAGTCGCTGCAAGGACATGCCAGCTCTGAACGACGTGCTGCAGACGGATGGAAAGATCCTGACAGAGACGGTGCTGCAGGTAGACCAACTTGTCGTCGGTGTTATTCTGAGGAGCGTCGCCGCCCTCATGCGTCTACTTTGCTCCTCTCCCAGGCAGTCGGAGGCGGTTCTTCACGCAGCCTGGCAGAGAACTTCTCCGAGGTTCTGCTCAGTCTGAACAGACACAGTCCGGCTCTGCTGTCTCAGTGGCTCACAGAAACCCTGCAGACCCCCGGGTTCCCATCGGCCCATGTGACGACGGAGCAGAAGCACACCTTCTCTCAGCAGATCCTGAGGTACGCCAACATTTGCTGAGATCCAGGTATTACATTTTGGGACAGTATCATGTGTTTTCCAGCCACATAGTGTTATTTTATAGCACAATCAAGTAACTAGGTTAAATTCAGTTATTAAAAGAAGTGCTATGTATCAAATATGACTTCAAAGAAATTTGACTTTGTTATTTAACGCCTTGAAATTTGGCCTCTGTCTCTTTAAAAACTCCTGCTCTTTCTGAAACTCTCCGCCTTCAGGAATTCATCACAACATGGCTCCTCTATTAACCCTTTAATATCGTTTATTGTTTTTACCAGCATTATAATCTACTCTGGGTGTTTGCTAATTGCAGCTGGCTAGTCTGAAGGAGCTGAGTGAGGGCGTTGTGGGTCAGGGCTGCTCTGTGAAGAAGGCAGGGCTAGAGCCATACAGGCGTTCTGCACAGCTGAATGGTTGCCATGGGAGATTAAAGGATATCTCAAACATAAAATTTCAACAAAAAAAAAAAAAAAAGTACTTATAATTATACAGTGATAAATCTTCATAGACTAATAATTATCTTAATAGTAATAATTTAGTTCAGCTAGTTTATCAATTTCTGATTGTGTCTAAAACAAATGGAACCGTGTCACATCCTATTTATACACCAGGGAAACAAATAGTCGTAAAATACTAGTTAAAAGCTTCCTAACTAGTCATTCACTTGGGAATTATTAGTTAAGAACTAACTACTATAGTAATTTATGGCTAATTCATAGCCATGAACTGCTAGTTAAAAGCTTTTTAGACACCTGAAAAAAGATTTAAAATGCTTCAATTACTTTTATTTTTTAAAACGATTGTTATATGTACATTTTTCTTTTTTGTACTTAATTAACTAGCTTATGCAAATTAAAGATTTTTTTTTTCTCAAAACAGTCAGAACTCGATTATGCTACTGTAATAAAAGACATTTAAAAATTTACATATTTTTATTTGCGGGAACCTAGAAAATTCTTTGACCAGTTTTATGGAGCCTAGCATCTCACTGCGTTTTGAGATCTTTAAAATAAAAGCCTCTACTGTCAAACTAATAAAAACTAAAATCTTTTATCTATGATTTTTGTTTTACTCAATCAGCAAATAAACTCAGGAATCACTTGATGACCTCAGCTTGTGCTTTAACAGCTTTCCCTACCATGTCCTTCCTTCCAGGGAACAAACAAACAAGCGTCGCGTTAAGGAGACGGTGAAGGAGTTCTCTCTGCTCTGCAGGGGGCTGCAGGGGGCCGGCTTCTCTGAATGCTAGCCGTCGGCAGAACAACCCGGAACAGGACGATCCACTCAGGACGAGACACTGGAAAACAGAAAAAACACTTGGACACGACAACACAGACGCATTCGGAGGACGGTTAAGCACATCTGAGTCACTGTGGGACATGTTTTTAATAAAATAGTTGTCAGAAAGTGTCACAGTGCCATGAATGTACATTTACTGGAAAAAAAAAAAAAAAAAAAAAAAAACAACACTGATTAAACCAATCTGTTGTCACAGGTGAATGAGTGTTTACTGATTGGTTCCTCTTTCCCGTCGCATGCCGCTGCTTTATCTCAGCCCAGCCCTCCCCCCCTCTTTTCTCCTCCAAGTTTTTTCTTTTCATTTTTTTTTTTTTAAAAAGCTTCCATCATTACATCATATAACTTAGAACTCTCATATCTGCTAATAGATAAGAAAACAACTTGATCACATCCACGACAGTAAGGAGAACAAGAGCGACTTTTTAAGAAGAGCGCGCATAGCGACTTTCTGTTTTTAATCTGCTGCACGTCGCTCCAGTCGTCGTGGGGGGGGTGGAGAAAAATGTTTGAACTAGGACAGTCTCTGTGGAGGTGGGTGCTCACTGCAGAGGGTCTATGAGTCTGTGAATTTCATCCACTCAGGATCCTCCTGCAGCCTCCCTGACCAATGGCTGCCCACTATCGTATCCTCGTGAAAAGGTTCAGCACCGACTTTGATTCCTGTTTGGAAAGAGAAAGAAAATGGTGATGATTTTATTTGGAGATTTTTAAGATGGAGTGTAGCGACAGCATTTTTCTTTTAGTTTCAAATCTTTACTTCCAGTTTTATTTTGTCTTTCAGTTTCAAAACTTGTTTCAGTTTTAAACTTTCAAAGTTTAAAACTTTTTGTGAAAAAATGTTTTTTTTTAATAGTTTAAAAAAAATTTTTTAACCTTAGTGCATCGTGTTTTACTGAAGACGTTCCAGAAGCGAAGAGTCTCGTCTCCAGCTCCGGTAACGATGGCCTCTCCGTCCGGGGACACGGCCTGGTGAGGACCGTGTTAGAGAACATGAGACCTCGAGCAAAGATGAACCCTGCTGGAAATGGTAACTACAGTGGTGAGCGGCAACCAAACGGTTCAGACATTGCAGTTTATTCCTGTAGTGACATTTATTAATCCATTTACAAACACAGACTGAAGCAGTATGACTCGGTTGCATTAGAATGAATTGCGGTGGTGTACATACTTCTGCCAGTCTGCTTGTGCGCTAATATTGGAGCTGATTTTTTTGTTTAGTGCTTTGGCGTTCTTGCTGACAATGAAAATGTTCAGCACACTCAGCTTCCCCTAAATTAATTTTTCCAGATTAATTCTAAAGCACCAATTTACTTGCCAGTTTTGTAAACTTCCAGTTAAATAAAGTTCTATGTCTGTATTGAAGTTTTTATTAACTTTAAAGAATTCTTCAAGTAGGTAGACGTTTCTATTAATGCTCTTATTTTGAAGTGTGAAGACTGTTTATGCAGCTTCCTGTCCTCATGTTCTCCCTTTTTTCACTTCAATAACTTTTCATAGAAACATACAGGAACAGGATAAAACACAGACAGCAGAACAAGTTAGAAACATAAATACAGTATCTATGGGTCTCATAGAGCATGTAAATTATGTCAAAGTGATATTGGTGCTCGAGCGTTGGAGTCTTTCAAGGGCAGATATAATTTTGCGCTTCAGCATTAGCTTCTGTTAAATACTGTGCTTTAGAGTTAGCAAAGCTAACGTGCATCACATGTTCTTTAAGGTTAGCGCAGCTAACTTTTTAGCTAGCCTTAAAAAACTGATGAACTGGATTGATTTGGACAGAATGGCTCAAAAAGTGGATTTCATTTGAATGGGATCTGTACAAGGAAAGCAGCAATCAAAAGAGTGAGATCATGTAATGTTCTCACTGTTTCTGCCAAGTTTGCTTGTGTTATGACCACATAACCAAACCGCGTTTGGTTATGTGGTCAAAGCAGTTCTTAACATACCAGATATAAGACTCTGTAGGAGTGTCCGGTCAGCTTGGCCACCTGCGTTAGAGACGGATACTTCCACACCAGAATCTGGTTCTGAGAGTAGCCGTGAGTGCTTACCTGGACAAAAAAAAGAAAAACAAGTAATACACACACATTTTCATATGACTTAGCTGAAGAAAGTTTAAAAATATTTTAAAAATATATATATTTATTTGTGGAATACGATCAGAAATGAACCATGACATTAGCTTATGAAGGCAACTGGCTGATTTTACACCTGACCAGATGGACTGGTCTGATACAACCATCGAATGCACCATATTTAAGGTTGAGCTAACAACACTCTTCTGTGTGGAAGTTGTTACTGTGTGAAAAAGCCTAAGCTATTCTCAAAATGTTTTTTCTCAAAGTTTCACCTATAACCAGACATTTCTCCCATGTTCTAAGTGAAGTAATCTGCCAGTGGAACTATAACAGAATTACTGACTTAAAACAAGCTGCTACATCTTGTTGAAATCTTACTTGTGGGTTAGTTTTGTCGTATTTTAAGTGCACTAAGATATTTGCAGTAGAAACTAGAAAGAGATGCTTGGTAAGATTTAGCATTTTTGCGGTGTAGCTGAGACCAATGCACCAAACTGAAGACATTTATCATCCAGTCTTTGATAGGAAGTGATAGAGACACGAGAAAAACATACAATCATGAAAATGATCATGCAATGAATAAGATTTATTCCTTATTGTGACACACTTATCTGTAACCCTTGGACGTCTCTGAAAAATTGCTACTTTATTTTAACTATACTTTTAAAAGGCTGTTCAATTTTCAATTTATCCAAAATTCTGGGGGAAAAAAAAGAATTCAACAAGAAGAATGTTCACAGCTTTTGAAGAGAAATCACAGTAAATCAGCCTCGGAATCTCTCTGCGTTAACTGTGGGTGTGGATGATCCTCCTCACCAGTTCGTTGGCGTGTTTGGACCAGGCCAGGTTGCAGACCTGGGAGCCGGTGTCGGTGCTCTGCAGCGCCTGACCCGTCAGGGTGTTCCAGAAGCGCAGGCAGCGGTCGGCGGTGCCGCCGCCCGAGGCCAGCAGCCCGTGCTGGTGAGGGGACCAGGCGATGGCCTTGACGGCCGCCAGGTGGTCACTGTACTGCTGCACGGGGACGAGGCTGGAGCTGTTCCACACCAGCAGCTGGACGGACAAATAAATAAATAACTAAAAAGACAAAGGCTGCACAGTGGCGCAGTTGGTAGAGCTGTTGCCTTGCAGCAAGAAGGTTCTGGGTTCGATTCCCAGCCCCGGTCTTTCTGCATGGAGTTTGCATGTTCTGCGTGGGTTTTCTCCGGGTACTCCGGTTTCCTCCCACAGTCCAAAAACATGTCAGGTTAATTGGCCTCTCCAAATTGCCCCTAGGTGTGTGTATGCATGGTTGTTTGTCTCTGTGTTGCCCTGCAACCTGTCCAGGGTGTACCCTGCCCCTCGCCCGGGACGTTGGCTGGATATGGGCACCAGCACCCCTCCCGACCCCACTAAGGGACAAGGGTGTAAAGAAAATGGATAGGTGGATAATAAGACAAGAGTAAGGAGCTGCTGGACAAAATCTGTGCAGGCCTAGTAGCACATTTATTTACAGCAATTCTATAGGAATGTATAATGTATCAAATTCCATTAGTTTATATTGAAAAAACAAAAAAGTTTGTTTTTAAAAAGAAAGAAAAAACATAAAATTCTGTAACTTAAATTGCCAGCATTAGGTTAGCTTAGCTGCCTGATTTTTTCCTAAATGTTTAGTAAAGATTTTATATCATCTGAAGGCAGTTTTTTTTTTTATTTAATACAAACTTGATATTTTGGTGTTACTCTTATGAATATTATGCAGGTTTATGGTCCCCTTGTGGCCCAAGATAAATAAGCAGCATCCTGGAGTTGCTGACTCTGCTACAGTTTAAAGACTCAACGGTCCACTTTTTTCGCTTCACTTGTCTAAGGTTTAGTATCGGCTGACACCGATCTGATACAGAACAACAATGATGATTTAACTTAAAACGTTTCCGTTTTTAACCACAAATATAAATGTGATGAATTACAAATTTATCTGATAGCTCTGCACCAGAACAGCACATTTAAATACACCAATAGCTTCACAAGCTTGGTCAAACATGTAAAAAATAAACTGCAAATGGTTTCAAATGGTTCAGAAAGTGAAATTAGGAACTCTAAATATAATGTAAAATAAATAATAAGGCATGATGTCACTCAGAGCACAAAGCATAGAATTAGACTGAATAGATCTGTTCTTGTGGCTCGGGCACATTGTCACCAACACCAATCTGGAATTTTTTCAGTATCGGGACCGATACAGATATTCCTATCAGATCGCATCTCTACTAGAGTCTGCTTCAGGTGCCTTACTTTGTTGTCGTTGCCTCCAGAAGCGAGGTGCTGGTGGTCCGGAGACCACTTGAGGCCGCACACCTCTTGCCGGTGACCTTGCAGCCTTCTCTCCGCGGCGGGCGGCGTTCGGACGTCCCGCTGCAGGATCACCCTGTCCCGACTCCCCGACGACAGCTGCTCCCCGTTCCACGCCAGCGCACCTGCAGCGCCAAAGATTCCAAACAAGAAACCTCATCGTTCTGACTGAGTGAGCGTCATTTGGCCCGGCGATGTTCGGTTGGGGCCGGACTGACCTACTCGAGCAGAGTGGCCCTCCAGACACGTCAGCTTCCGGCCTCCGGCTGCGTCCCAGATCTGAACGTAACCCTTGTGGGTTCCTACGGCCACCAGGCTTCCCTGAGCCATGCAGAGGAAAATAAAGAGTCAGTTTTTCTCCTCAGACACATCTAAGAAGCAGATTGATACGCTCAGGATCCTCACCCTCTCATTCCAACACACCGATGTGACAGAGTCCCCATCAACTGAAAGGTCACATAACCTGGTCACCTGTTGGGATCAGAAAGAAGCTTTTAATTATTATTATTATATACAAAACCTGTTTTATATGTCACAGTTGGATTTACATCAAACGCATTTTCATTGTGGATCATTCATGATAAATATCATGAATGTCCTGAAAGAGCCGGTTGTGGCAGAACGAATGGATAAAACGAGCCATTAAAACGATAGTAAACAGCTGCCTCTGCATTCAACAAGGACCTTAAATTAAATACTGAACATCTTTTCATAATCGACTTACAATTAATTTTCAATTAATGGTTTATTTGATTAAGAGTTGTTCTAATCAAATAAATAAAAACATCCACTTAGACCTTCTTTTAAAGCTCTAGTTTGGCTGCAAAACAGCAAAGGTCGTCCTTAAGCAGAGTCAGTTGGTACAGAAATAAAGATGGCAGGGCCATATCAGAACGTGAAAGAGAAATGGTCCACACAAAGTTGAGTTTGGAATGTCAACCAAACTTCATGAGGTTCTGTTTTGAAATATAACAGAACAACCAGCTCCTTAAGTTTCACCTTGTTGCTCATTGAGTTTTTTCTCCCCAAATCTTTTGACTTTTCAAACTCAGAAACTTCCACGTTTTTTTTTTTTCTAGAAAATTTCTGAGATTAATCTTGAGTTTTCTACTAATTTTAGCAGAAATGTACTGCTTTATTTTCCTATCTACAACGGCCTGAATACATCATCACAGGGGACAGAGAATAACAGAAAAATGATGATGGAAAAAAAACAAACCATGATTCCGATAAGCAAGGCTGACTTAGAGCACTGTCGTGAATTAATAATGCACTTTATGGAGCCAGGTTTGAACATTTGCAGAGAGTACTTCCAACTCTGTGTTCATGGGGATTCATTGTTTCACATATTCCTGTCATCTTTTATTTTTCTATTCAGCAACCTAACAGGTTCTTGTTTTGCTAGATTTTATATGCATGTCTAAGGTTAATAATGCGAGAAAACCACAATTTCCTGTTTATTCACTCACATTTTTAAGAAAATGGGCGCTTATCAATTAATCATTAACCGATCGATCAACTTTTTTACTGAGCAGTGTTGCTCCGGTCTGACCTGGCTAGTGCAGGCACTCCACAGGTAGACGCAGGCCCCCAGCCCCACGCTCAGCAGGTTTCCCGCCGACCAGTCCACCAGGTTGAGGTAGAAGTCGTCCTGCAGCTCCGGAGCGTCCAGGACTTTGAACGGGATCTTGGAGATCTTTCGCGCTGGTTTGCGGGGCGAACGGAGGAGCTTGTGACTAGAGAACCGTCAAAGAGAGAAAGAAAGAAAAAACTATCTGAGCTGAACAGAAACTCCAGTAAATGTCCGGTGGGACGTTTGCTACCTCTTGTTGCTGAGTGGAGAAAGTGAGAAGGGGGAGACTTCATTACCGCCATCGCAAGGCACTCTCTTCGTGTGGACAGCGTACTGCAGAGATCACACACACACGAAGACGACAAAGAGTTACACCTTCCAGTCAGATTGAAGCGGCTCCGTCTGGCGAGGATTCGATGGTGATCTGCACCCTGAAAAGGCCGCAGGAATCTGGAGCGAGAACTTCGTGCCGCCGGTCATCAGCGTGAGGCTCCGCCACCGTCTCGATGCCAGCACCCAGCAGCTCGTTCCTCAGCAGGGCGGCGTAGGCCACGGCATCTAAAGGAGGAAAGTCACGGTAAACGGAAAGGAGCGGATCAGGGATCAACAACGACCGCTGGACAAGCGAGGGGGAGGGGCGGAGTTCTGACCTTTGCTGGAGTCGGAGCTGGCGTCTTTCGCTTTGTGGTTCTGGGCGGGAGAGCGGCAGTTCTCCTGCAGAGAAAATCCATGAAGCATCTACAGCCAAATCACGACTGGTCAAAGAGCTCAGTGTTTGTTTGTTTTGTTAAATGAACAGCTTGCACAGTTGACAGGCAACATAAAGCTCTTACGTTGGCATAGTGGAAGTTGATGCTCCAGTTGCTTCCAGCGCGGGTGGGAATGAAACGGTCCCCTGACTTCACACTAAGAGGGCTGCAGGCTGCTCCTAAACTCTAGGAAACCAACAGACAGCCCAGCATGGTTACTGAGGACAGGATACACACCCTCCTGTCAGGACCAAACACCACGGTTTGATAGAAAAACAGACGGAAAGAAGGACGGAAGGATGACTAGGTGGACTTTTTGTCATATCAGCTCACATTTAGATATTTAGGGAACAAAATTCAGACTGAGGTCCCAGTTAAAAAAAAAAGCCTAGTAAACGAATATATAAATCTAGAATGTATAAAAAAAATTAAGTGTTTATCAAAGGGTTACAAAAGAGAAATGATGATAAAACTATCTTTGCTAAATGCTAAATAGACATGTAAATGGATGAATGGATAATAATATGGATTGACAAACAAATAGATGACAATGAGACGGGGAATAATGCTCAGAAAGACAAAGTTTTATGCTGTAATATCTTTTCCTATAAAAAAACAACTCTAATCTTTCTAAGCCTTTTTTCCACCAGACTGTTTAGGAACTCTGGGAGGAGGTTCAGCACAGTGTGAAGTCTGTGTTAATGGCAAACCTAATACCAAACTGTGTGCATTAGTGACCCTGCTGTCCGCTCACCTTGGTCATGCGGCGCTCTGTGGGCAGGTTCTGGTGGTTGATCTGCCTCAGCAACCGTCTTTCGTACTCTTGGTCCATCCGTTCAGTTCTGTGGGTTGGGGGCTCTCCCCGCCCCCTCTACACCTCCGCTCCCTCCCGGTAAGGAAATCCGCAGAGGATCTCCATCTCTGTATAAACCAAAACAACTTCATTCAAATCACGCAGCACCAAGGAGCGATTTAAAGGCACCAGAATGTTTAACGAGCTAGGGCAACACGAACCAAGCGGCCCAGTTAGCCTGCTGTGGTCGTGTTGACACTCTGAGGCGGTGTGGGCTCATGCTGGGTCTGCAATGCTTTAAAACCCCGGTCATCGTTATTTTTATTATTCAGGTGAGAGCAGCAGACATTACCGAAACGTTTCAGGATGTGCTCATAAGGAAAGCCGCACCGTTGTCATGGTATCGTGCTCGCGCACACCAACAACCGCTTCCACCTCTTCAAACTAACCCCAGCCATCTATCCTGCACCTCGATAGGCATGCGTTGTCCCACCGACCTGTCAGGTGTCTCAGGTGACCAGGGCGGCAAACATCTTCGGCTGAAAGGATGAACTCCGCGTTAGGAAGAACTGTAGTCGTGTTCCGTGTAGCAGCAGCGGTACAGCAAGATGCCAACGCGAATCTCCTATGTTGTTTATGTTCGCGACAAAGATGGCGTCCGAGTCAGCTGTGGCAGAAATTTTTTGCTTTGAGCTGACTTCTGCTGCCTGTGCTGAGCTTTGGAGACGGCGCAACAGCGACACCCGCTGGTGACTTAACACATTTTTGAACGAGTTAAGGCCGTGGCTGTCATTGTCTTCGGTTTGCCCACAAGATGTCGCTATTGCAACGCAAAACAACTTAAAAGCTGTTTGGAAGTGCTAAGTAAATTCAAGTAGCAGGCCTTTCATTTCGAGCAGAAGTGGTTATGAATTAAACTAGATTAATACTAGACTGTATTAATAAAGAAATGAAATTCGTGGTATTATGTTTGAATCTAGGCTTGGAAGCTGTTAAAATGTACATTTAGGATTCACTTATATTAATAACTTAAAAAAGTCACCTAATGCAGTGTTTATATTTGTGTAATTCAATCTAAGCCTAAATATTCAAAGAAGTAGACCTATAATAACTGGAGCTACATAGATTGACAATTCAGATAAAATGTATTTTACATATTTGAAATTTATAGAAAAGTGGCAACATAAAGCCAACTTTTAAAGAAAACCATAGGACGTACTGTTTGTTTCCAGTGTCTCTGGTCAGAAAAAAGTGTTTTTGACTTAAATGCAAAAACAGAGAACTGACCGAACACACCATACCCAAGGTGAATCTTGGTGGTGGTAGCATCATGCCATCTCTCAGTATTTCAGCCCTGCCAGAGAGATGTGCAGTAATATTTGCTTTAACTGGGGGTCCATATGCAAATGTACGCCACACTTTTTAAAATTTTACCTGTAAAATATTTCCAGCCATGTATCAATTTTCTGTCACATAAAATCTAAAGTAAATACATAGTGTGGAAATGTTCAAGGTGTATAAATCCTTTTGTAATTCACTCTATCTTTATTAAATATAAAACATCAGATTCTGTCAAAGCCAAGCCTTAACCAGTTGGGTTAAGACTGAGAAAACATTTTTGCAGACCTCCTGAAACCTGCAAAATCCCCCTCACAATAATTTAGGCCCCATGTGCCAAACATCAAAAGCCGGTCTGTGGAGCAGATAGTGTAGAAACCGATAACACATGCTGGCTTAATGGACCCCGTGTGAACATGACTTCAAAGTAAACCCAGATCTTACGTTTTCGCTTCATGATGTCAAAAATTTCAATTCCCCGGCGAGAATCTCCGGAGGCCTCATTTGGCAAATGAAACGGATAAAAATGTTCACTCTTTGAACTTTCTGGTGCAAACTGGGAAGGGGAGAGGGAATAAGACGTAAACAGATACAGTAGAGTTGACCTATTGTTGCTAAGACACTACTGAGACACGGTTGAGTAGAGTCAAGGCATGGCATCTTCGGTGGCGGCCTGAGCCGCACGTAGGCACGGCGGTCACGTTTCCCCTCTGACGGAGCAAAACACTGAGCCAGCAGGAACATGTCCAACCGACCTGGCTTCCCACAAACTGCTCCTAGATGGCTTCTGATTAGCGTCTGACGTTTGAATTCATACTGCTCATGTTGTTTTGCAATGCAAGGCCTGTGTTGTGGACATGCGGTACTTCCCTTTTTTTCTCTCTCCAAACATGAAAACGCATCCACACACCGAGTTACCAAGCAGATGACAAATACAAGAAATCCATTTATCCATTCCCAGGTGCTTATTGGAGAAACACCCCACAGACCTACAGATCCTCCACTGTGCTTAACAGTAATCATGAAGTATATCCTCTGTTTCATAGCCGATCCACCTGGAAGGTTTAGTCAAATCTGAATCTCATCTGACCAGATTATGCAGTTCCAGTTAACCTTCCAGGTAAGGTTGAGCAAAATCCACATTTTATCATCACTTGCAAACATACAATTGGTGTGTCTAATGGCTGTTGTGAGGACTGTTATTAGGACGATCATTAATTGATTGATTACTAAATTAGTTAACAATTATTTCAACTCAGTGGAGACTCTGAGACTTGGTGACCCAAAGACAGAGTTTTCTAGCAGTGAACCCTGCAGACTGTGTTCTCACCTCCCTCATCATCCCGCTGGCTGAGTGTGGTGGCAAGATAAATACGGGTCCTAGAAGTTCCTAGAAACTGATAAATAAGGCATACATTAAAAAAGCTACAGGTACTTTTATTTCAAAGGGCTTGTTATGGGTTCTGGTTGGTCTGGAAACTATTAAAGGTTGGGGTTTTGTTTACACCATACAACTGCAATTAAAGATAAAGTTGTTTTAAGGATTTGCGCAAACGCAATCTGTCAACGCAAAGTTGCCCACAAGTAGGAGAAAAGTAACACATGATTTTCAATTTTTTTTTCACCAAATGTGGTGAAGATTTTCTAGCATCACTTTCAAACGGTGTCTAATGGTCGTTATCAGGGCTGCAACTAATGATTACCGATTATTCTGACAATTAATCGAATGAAATTTTTTTTTGCAGATTTTTAATTTTACATTTACTCAAACTTTTTTCATACAATATTGAAATTGATTCCAAATATCAATAATATTGATGCCAAAATGGTACCAGTATAAGACTTTATTTTTGTTCTGTTGTTTCTCAACTCTACTTCAAAAGGATTTTGCTTTGATGTGCTCTTAAAGGACAATTTTTCACACTTTGTAGTTTTTTTTTTTGTTTGTTTTTCTATTGTTAGTTTGTAATGTCCACATGTAATATGTAAAGTATTTGTAGACGCCTATAAATTTCATCCAAATTCTGTTCTAGGTTGAACAAAATAATCCAAAGGACAAACCCAAAAAACTCCACCTAAATTTAAACGGAAATAAAAAGTGTCGGTATCAGTATCGATATGGGCAATACTGGCGATATATTTACTTAGTATCAGATCAGTACCAAAATATGCAGTATTGAATACCTGCGAGCTGTAGCTTGCAGTCTGCAGGTGTCGATACTTTACCAACTTTTGCTGCAGCTGCAGGTCTTTAAGGCAATAACTCACGTTTTTGCACTTCTTTTGCCTTTTAAGAAAAAAAAAGCTGGAGATGAAGGGCCATCATCTTATGGGAAGGCGTTGTCTTCACCTCCATTCATCTTCCTGTAAATTCAGACCAGGTTTCCTGCTGAAGAAAAACAACTACACAGCATGATGGTGCCACCACCATGCCTCAGCATGGGATGGTGTGTTCAGGTTGATGTACAGTGTCAGTTTTTTTTCTAATGTCCACTGCTTCCTGTACTGTTTTATATTTCGAATCAGTTGGAAAATGTGTAATTGAATTGAAATATTTTTTTTAAAATGCCTTGAGATGTCATTTGTCGTGAATTGGCGCTGTATAAACAAACCAAACTGAATGGCATTTGTGTTTGCGTTCATTTTTATGATTTAAATGCTGTGTTTGTAATTTTGCTTGCTTCCTAAAAAGGGGATAAAATCTGAACTATATTTGCAAAAATGTGAAACATTTTGTTGTTGTTATTGCACTGCTATTGCTGAAATGTGCTATACAAATAAACGTGATTGATTGATTATGTTGGTCTTTTACATGAATTCCCATTAAATACAATGTTTGTGGTTGTAAACATGAGAAAATGTGGAAACAACCCTTTAGTAAACACACCAGAAGTAGGGTATGTTTGGATTTGGTATTCCCTTGTAAATATGAGTATGTTTCCACCACTGCTGTTTTGTTTTGTTTTTTTCCACACCAAATACAAATTCCTTACTTGAGACGAAGGGGGAACAAACACTATGGAATACTTACAAGAAACCAGTCTGACCGCCATCGCTTTTTTTCCTTTTTAGCTCAACAACAGCCACCCTTATCTGCATCCTGCATCATCTCCACACAGGGCAACGTGCGGCGCGTCCCACGTTACAGAGGCCTGATGTTGACATGGAGAGCAGTGCATGGTGCTGGCGGGGTGGAGAGCGAGGCGGAGGGGGCGCCGGGCGCCATGGGACCTGGGGTCATCAGAATGGAGGGTGGGGGGTATGCTGCAGCCTCGTTGTTCCTGTAATACAGTCCAGCAACAGAGGAAGCTGGGTCAGTGCTTTCTGAATGTGACGCTCTTAGATCCTTACTGGAATTCACAACAGAACAACAATAGCGCGCTGACTCATCTGATCACTTTTATGATGACAAGGGAGAAAAAAAAAAGTTTCAGAATGAGAAGTAATAATAATTTTAAAGGAACGGGCAGAGAAACAGCAGTTTTCTTGGTAATGCCGTGGGTGTCTAGAGAAACCTCAGCATTATTATTCCGCCCCCCAGGTAAACAGATGGCAGAGCTGTACAAGAAAAGGTTAAAACTGCTTCTGTGTACAAGTCTGGGAAAATCCAGCAGGAGGCTTTTTACTGTAAAACAGCCAGCTTATCTCTGAAACATTTTCAGCTGGTTGCATGAAAAGGTCAGCCACACAGAGTGGCTACATACCGTCTTCGGGGCGTCTTTATAACCATATAGGTCATTCTGATTCATCACAGCAGCTTATGTGTGTTTTAAAGAAAAACAAAAGTGAGGATCTCGGGTCAGATCGGTGACCCGATCAGGAGTTTACGCCACGCAGCAGCGAGAGCGTTTTGTTTATCTCACCTCTCTGGATGTGGTGGATTTGATGTATTCACATTGCGTAGGCCCCTCCGCCCCCCGCTCTCAGTTTCTTTTCGCCTCGCCGCAGATTTCGCCACTTCAACGTAACATGAGCATCACCTCCCACACGCTATCTCACGCTCAGACAGCTGCAGAGACGCGCGTGCGTCGCTCCGCGGAGTCGAGCGAGGACAAATATTGAGCGGGGCAAACATCGAGAGAAAGACACGCGGGACAAACGTGGCTCTGATGAGATGTTTTTTTTTTTTTTCTTGCTTTACAACGTCAAATATTTCCAGTCCCAGTAAAACTGATTAGAATGATTTAAAAAAAAGAAAAAAAGATCGGTAATCTCTAAACAGGGTGGTTTGTTGTTTTTAGAACAGGTGTTTGCAACCTTTGTAACCCTAGGAGAAATATTTAACTTCGGTTCTGTTAAATAAGACGTGTTTAGAGCCAAAAATGTTAGAAGATCTTTTTTTTTTTAAAAAAAAAAAAAGGAAAAGAAAAGAAAAAAATATTTTTTTTGTTTGCAAATATCTGCTTATGGAAATGT
Organism: Poecilia latipinna; assembly: GCF_001443285.1. NCBI lineage: Eukaryota > Metazoa > Chordata > Actinopteri > Cyprinodontiformes > Poeciliidae > Poecilia > Poecilia latipinna. The sequence goes on from NW_015112628.1 coordinate 792,085, forward strand.
CTCATTTTAAAAACATTGCTTTATTTCTGTTTCTAAACTTTAAAATAAAATCATAAAACTTTTGCAGAAAATTAGATGGATATGTTCCATTTTGTGTGACATTAAAATAAATGGAAAATAAAAGGACAGTTTCCAACTTAATGACAAAAAATTGATCTAATACATTACTGGTATTTTTAGTGTGATTCTGTGGTAGAATAAAAATGTACTACGTGAAAAAAAATAAAAAATACAGCTTACAGCAGCATTTGTTATTAAATTTGTTAAGAGCCATTGGGAAAGGTCCAAACCAACATGTGTCTTATAACATTCACTCATTGTAGGCAGAAACAGCAAATTCAAAACAGCCTGACTGCATGTTAAAAAGTTCAACCCCTAAGCCTGATAACTAGATGCGCCACTCTTAGAGGCAACAGCTGCCATCAAGCATTTGCATTCTGCCTCTGTGTGGTAGAACGTTTCCCTACACTGTCAAAAATCATCTGGTTTTGGGTCATTGTAGTGCTGCATAAGTATGTTTGGGCTTGAGCTCATGAACTGATGGTAAGGATGGTAATGGTCCAGGAGTCTTTGGTGTTCAAGGCAGAACACCCTGAAACACCAAAGCAATCCACCACCACCATGTTTGACTGTAGATTTTATTTACTTGTTCTGAAATACTGAGTGAGTTTTTCCACAACATCTACCATGAGCCATATTCTTTTAAAAACATTTCAGTTTCATCAATCATCATAACATTTGGCAAAAATTCTTGGGGGATTATCAAGATGTTTTTAGTAAGTATGAAACGGGTCTTTGTGTTCTTTTGGGTCAGCAGTGGGTTTTGAATTGGAACCGTCCCATGAAGGTCATTTTTGCCAAGTTTCTTTCTTATTGGTGAATCATGAAGACTGATTATAACTAAAGGAATGAGGTCTACAGGGGTTCAGATGTTGGTCGGGGAGAGTTGTTGATGCACACTTAAGAGTAATTTTCCGAGGTTGAAACTCTTTCTAGACTGAGATGTGGCCTTAGTTTTGTTTCTCATTTGTTCTTCAAAGTACATCAGGCCATGATGTCTTCCACTTTCAAAGCATTTAGTCTACTTCATTGTGTCATATAGATTCCATTTAAACAATTTCTTAATTCTACAGGTCTACCATTAAGAAGGCCTGCGTATGGGTTAGGTTTTTAAAGGCCAATTGTTAATAATTCATGATTTAGCTTAGGGGTGATTGGTTAAAGTCTGGACTCCAACTTGATTAAAATCTTATGGTTGGACTTTAGAGCTCTGCAGAAACAAAAGTCTACAAGCCTCTATGCAGGGAAGCACTATACAGAGAAGAGGGCCAAGTTTCCTCTTCAAAGATCTCAGAGGCTGATAAGGTTATTCAGAAAAAAGCTCTTCAGTATATTGCTGCTGGTGGGTTTCCTGGACATTTTGTCATGCAGTGAATTTTCTCAATGCCGCGTCTGAGTTGTGGATTAATCCTTGTTAAATAAAGACTCTTTTATGTGTTGTTTTTTTTTTTTTGCTCAAATATTTACTAATTTTAAAGAAAGGATCCAGAAATGATTTTTATTTTTATTTTTAGCTGTTCTGATATACAAAAGTCTTGAAATAAACTTAAAGATCACATAAGTTCAAAAACGGACGTATCCAAATCTTTGTTATATTACTTGGAATGTAACATGTTGGTGGATGTATTTGGACAGGTTTCTTGCTCTATTGTGGATTATGTAACTGCTGTCACATACTTGCTGCTGAGCTACTTGAGTTTTCTTGCATGCAAAGGCAAAGCCACTCTTGGAGGAACAATGGCATATCTATGATGACTGTCTCCATGTTTGATAACTTGATGATTTGTGGCATTTCTTGGGAAGGACACATCCTGTTATTGTCCTGGCCCTGTATTTCAGAATTTCAGAGTGTGTAGTACAGAAGGTGCACACACACGCATACACCCATACACACATTTATCCTTTGTGACACCCCAAAGATTTTCGGGTGATTTATGGGGACTCACCTTTCACTGCTTCACACACACACAGAAACACACACACACACCAGATGAAGCTGGCTCATCGGATCTCTTCCAAATTCATCTGAGCAGAGCTGTCTTATTGAGATCACTTCCTAACCCATCTGTCTCAGCCACTCTGGGCTGATCTGTGCCATCCACACACATACATATACACACATACACACACGTCTGCACCGTTATTCAATTATCCTGGAATGCCCCATATTCCTCTCTCTCTGGCGCCCAAGCTGACTTCACTTCTTACTGTCAACCTGACTAAAAACAAACAGCAGCTGCTCAGGAGAAACTCCAGGAAGATGTTTGTTTTTATAAAGTGGATATGGAGAGCACAGGTTTGTTTTGGTGGAAGTGGTTCTTTTCCTCTCTGCTCTGGTCCCGGGCTCTGGGTCCTCTCAGGGCCTGGCTGGTACGGTGAGCTGGAAACAACTGGCAGTGAGAGCGTCTGGCCCGGCCTGGACCCAGACGCTGCGGATACTTTTGGGGTCGGCGCATGCCACCTTCACCCCACTGACGTCAGTCACTAGCACCACCACAAGGCTTGTGTTAGCTTTTCAAACAAACCTGCTGCTCATTGCTATGGCAGTGTGGACCACCCCCATGGAAAACGGTAAAGTATGTCTACGCTGTTTTTAGGATAAACAGCTGCCTCTGTCTTTGAGAGAGAATGAGGATGGTTCAGGTTTCCTGTTGTCATGCAGACATCTGAAAACAACAAACTGAAGCCCACACCCACACCCACCTGGGGTCAAAATGTTTCCAAGCCAGTCTTTCTCGACACTAGCCCACCACCAGTCAGTGGATGTAAAATAGCAAGTTCCTTGTTTATATTGGAAAGTAGGGGAGTGCAAAAGGATTCCTGAGCATTTCAGAAGAGAAGCAGATGAAGAAGAATAGATATAAACCTTTGGAATTGAACATTAGCCACAAAAATGCCCTCAAAATCTGTAACCTTCCCAAATAAGCCTATGTACATCTCTAAAGGAATCTAGTAGCTCTTTTTTTGTGTATCCTCAGAGATCTCAAGATAAACCAACACTGAGTAATGCATAAAAAGTGGAAATAAAAGGAAAAGTGGTTATCAAAACTTTTTTACAAATTAAAAACTGAACAATATGGTATTTGTATTCAACCTCCTGTACTGTGATACCTCAAATAAGTAAAATTCAGCGTAACAAATTGCCCCCAGTAGTCCCCTACCTGGTAAACAGCATCCATATGAATGTAATTTAATCTAGGTATGAATGGTATCTGTTGTAGGACATCCTCAGAGGTTTGTTAGAGGACATTAGCTACCAAACATAATCATGAAGACCATTAAGCACAGTACAAAGGTCAGAGATGATGTTGCAAAGAAATGGAAGGAGTATGGCAGAACTGCTAACTTACCAAAAACTGATGACCTAGAAACTGGTAGCGCTCAAGTAACTGCATAGAACCATAGCACAAGTGGTGGAATCTGTTAACAAGACAGCTGTTAGTTGTGCAATCAGTAAATCTAGCCTTTATGTCAAGAAAGATTCAAGAAAATCAAGATTACA
>NW_015112628.1:796251-800715 GCF_001443285.1 Poecilia latipinna
GGGAACTGGGTACTGAAAAATATGATTAGTAAGTAGGTAATAGTAAGTCTATAATACCAGAAAAATCACAAGAACGATATATAAAGGGTATAATTTATAAAATAATGTATTACATAAAGTCTCTCTTGTAGGAGCTATTTCTCAATTTTCAGTTAAATCTTAGAATTTAAATTGTTTAGTTTATTCTAATTTTTTGTTTATTTTCTAGTTGATTTATTATTAGAATTTTTGTTTAATTCGTTATTTAGAATAATTTTTATGGTTAGTAATTCACTTAATTAGTTGATTTCAGTTAGGATGTGGGTATTTCACGGTATAAATAGGGGGGTCTTAGGTAGCTTATTATGCACCTGGGTGGTCACAAGGTTTTTTACCAGTCTCATCAGTCACTTCAGTCATCAGTCAGAAAACAGGTGCAGGAATCGGAGCAGAAGCAGAATCCTGTGAAGCCTGTAACCTTTTTGTCTGAACTGTGAAATAAAACAACCAAAGAACTGCATCTCGACTTTTTGATCCTTTGTAAACCAGAATCCACGGTGCATCAGGTGACTATTTGAGTTGGGTTCACTTTTGTTTTGATCACTTTTGAGTTTGGAGTTTTTTGATTTTTGAATTTAAGTTTTGGGACAAATAGTCACTATGCCTCTAATTAACTAAGCCATTGTTTACTTTCTGTCTCCAGGTTAACCTGGTTACTTACTGCAGAAGCTCCTCGGCGCTGTGTTCTTGCAGCTCCTGTATTAATTGCACTGGCATCGCGTCCCACTGCAGGAACTCTGCTTCTTGTTTCTGTCAAATAAACGCACTTTCTGTATCATAAGTAAAATACATCAGCGATTCACCACTACTACAAATATTAACCTTCTTATTCATACCTCTTCTCCGGACATGTTAGCATTGCTGTGGTCATGGCAACGGGCCGTTAAACTGTTCTTCCTTATTTAAAGGGGAACTCCGTTTAAATAACAATCTTTGCTTGTTGGTTATTTAGCAATACATTATTTTAAAAGATAAATACATTTTATTTATTTAATATTATTATTAAAAAGCAGATGTGTTATCTTGTAGAAGTACTTTACAACAAACAATTAGTCACAGAAGATTAAAACAAAAACAAATATGAAACAGTACCATACATGCAATACCAAAGCAAAAATGTTTAAATGAGTAAAGGAATCTTAAGTAATTTCTTTTTTTAAAAATCAACAGAAACCAAACAGTACAAATACCGGATGATTTCAGACGGAGGAAGACGTTTGGAGATGTGGAGCTCTTACCTCTCGGTCTAAAAGGATCCGTCTTCCGACATAAATGCAACATCTTGTATGTTCATGAAATGCAAAATAGTTTAAAAGTGGTTTGACCGCGCAGGTCGCCAAGAAGGCTTGCTTTGAAATAAATCTCCACACATCTCCCAAGCCGCCCCTCTCTGCTCTGCGTCACATGCGGCGCATCCTCACAGAAACCGAGCGGAACCACTTCCATTCTGACCTGGATTAGGGAACGCTCAGCTGAACGGAGAAGACACGACCGCAGGTAAATTCCGCCTCTGCTTACCTTTAAAAGGCAGCATCTTTAAAAGTAGCATCTGAGCCTGTGGCAACAGACCTGCTCCTTTTGCAGACAATTGGCATATTAAGTCAACTAGCAATATTTTAGGTCTCTTAACCTAAATGGAAATGAGAAAAGCAAAACGCGTCAAACATCATCCATGCATGCGTGCTTATTTTCCTGCTTTTTGTAATTTAACAGACAGATTTCACTTTAAGCATCCCTGTGTATTGTTAGCGTGAACCCAACTATCCGCCCACGCTCATGTGTCACCCAGAGCTCGGTAGAAGATAAAGCGGGATGTATGTTCTGCCCTGACCATGTCCGGATGGAGTCAGGAGAACAAGGCTAACGCGGAGCCGCTGCGCTGGACGAACAGTGGCAGACTTCTGTGATCCGAGAACCTTGGGTTTCATCTTCATCATCTTCCTCACTGCCGGAGACAGACAGAAGACCAACTCCCTGCTGAGACTCTCCTTTTCCATGGATCTGGTACACGCAGGTTAGGGAAGGGCGTGGCGCGGTGGTTCAGCTCACAGCTCGAGTGATGATGGTAAGTATCTTTGTCTTTTCTAACAAGTTCAAATTACACTAATATTTTGATCCATTTCCTTCACACTTCATAGAAAGGAGTAGAAGATCCATTCCGAACATAGGCAGAGCATCAGACCAGTGTCTTAACGAGTCATTTCTGTCTGAGAGTTTCCAATGAAGAAGTTCAGGGCCGTGCAGAGACCACTAAAAGGGCAGGTGCTCAAAAGAAAAAAAAGGGCACATCTCCCCGCATTCTAGGACAGAATATGAACAAAGCCACTCAGCTTTCAGTTTAATAAACAATGATAAATTACAAAATTGTGAAATATACAATCAAAGCTAAGGTAAATCTCTATACAGAGCATACAACTATGCATATGTAAGATATTTTATTAGTAATTTCTTTCTGCAGGTCTATTTTGTTATAGGAAAGTATTGCAATATTCAAACCCGCAATTTAGCAAGATATGTAAATCAGAGCTAGAGCACCAGACATATTTTGTCTTTACAGAATTACACTATTAAAAATATAAACAAGGGCACAATGCAACCTCTTAGTGTACTGTAATCTATAAAAAAAGAGCTGCCTGTTTGCTACACTTGCAGTGGAGATGAAGAAAGCAGAGCTGCATCAAACTTTAATGTGGAACTGCAGAAAGAAGAAAAAAAAAGCAAAATTTGAATTGTTAATGCATGTCACCATGAGAAAAGCCTACTGAGTTTTGCTTAAAACTTTTTTAAACATTTAAATCACACAATTGTCTCATGAAGTGAAATTTTTTTGCAAAACAAACTTATTTGTGCATGTCAGAAATCTTTTCTTGATATTTCAAGTTTTTGTTGTTTTTGTTTGTGACTCAAAGTTTTGCTTGTGATTCTCACATGACGTCATAGGCAGGGCCCAAAATCGCAACAAAAGATTTCTGATGTGTGCAAATAAAAGTTTATGTTTGGCAAATAACTTTTTAAGTTCACAAGACAAAAATTAGTTATTTAATTAAAAAAAAAAGTTTTTTAAACAAAATAATTTGTTTTTAAAAAAGAAATCATTACAATTCCAAAAGTTTTGATTACAATTTTATTTTACTTAACTGAGGTTAGTTTATTTTTTCCCATTTAATAATTGGGGAAAAATTTTAACTACATACTCTGCGAACCAGACCCTAAACTTACTTAAAGTCTGGGTTGAGTTTTTTCCCCTTCATTAATGACATACATTATATCTATCATGGTAATTCAGGGTGTGTTATTTTTAATTCTAAATGAATGCCCTTGTTGGACTATTATTTAAGTGCTATTCTCTTTCAAGACACATTTACCTAACGCCAGAATAAATGCAATATACATTATGCATCAAAGGAAATTAGAAGATCGGACATATATCCATTATGGAGATGATAAGTTCTGGACGGGTGATGTGCCTCATACACAGGGAAGAAGCTTTTTGTTATCTAGCTTTGCAAACAAAGTTGTTAGCTAGCAGCTAGCTAATAGCACAACAACAGCAGCCTAATAATGTCTGTATGATAAAAATACTGAATCGATAGATAAGAACAGAACAGCAGAAAGGAGATACATTCAATTACATCTTGGAAATATCAGTACTGTGAATTAAGACAGGAGATAGACATATAAAACTAGGTTCTGAAACAACAAACTACAATGAAAAATTTACTTATTATAATAAACAAATTGTGACCAGTGTTATGTTCTGTTATTGCATGAAAATGACAGCAGGGGGAGCTCTGACTATGTATGTGACAAAATATACTGTATGTGGAGAAGAAGAAGAAAACTGAAAAAGAGTAGAGAACTGAACTGAGCTGCTTATTTTCCACTATTTCAATATAGCAACACCACAACAACCAGTCATACACATAAACAGTAAACATTTTCTTATGTAATCTGACTAATAAATTCGGTGTCTCTCACAATAACTTTATGTGACAGTTTTTCATAATCAATGAAAAGAGTTACTGTGTTTATTCTGGGACTGAAAACAGAGTGCTGAACATTAACATTAAGCTATATTCCTGGATATCCCAAATCACACAAACAAAATGTCTGAGTTGAGAGGGTAAAGAATGTAGAGCGGGGCTCTGAAACGAACAAGAAAAGGAAACACATGGCAACCTAATAAATATGGAGACATGAAAACTGAATATTTTTTATTGAATGTATACACATAACATGGCAAATTGTTGCACTGCAACTTCCTTATTACCATATTTTCCGGACTATAAGGCGCACCTAAAAGCGTTAAATTTTCTCAAAAATCAGCAGTGTGCCTTATGTGCTCCATAGACATACTATAAGAGTAGACCCTGCGCAGGAAATATGGCGGCCATCTTGGAGCGGTCGTCCCTCCTACTTTGCTCA
>NW_015112628.1:804359-860114 GCF_001443285.1 Poecilia latipinna
AGATTACATATATAAGATTGTCACATTTGCAGTTTGCCACAGCAGATTTGTGGAAGAAGGTCCTCTATTGAGACAAGACTAAAATTGAACTTCAGCGAACGAGAGAACAAAGATGCCATAAACACGGTACATGGAAGAAATCCCGGCAGAGTATTGAAAAGACTTTAAATTTCCATGTCTCAGCAGGATAATGACTGCAAACATCCAGTCAGAGTTACCTTCCTGATAAGGCCAATCACATAAGGTTTCGTTGGGTTTAACAAAAAAGGAAAAAGAGGCTTTTGCATGGCTTTTAATGTGCCAGTCATTCTGACAGTGTGGCAGCTAAACATGTTTTGTTGTTGTTGTTGTTGTTGTTGAAACTTCCTTTCTTTTACTTTGTGGAAGTCATCACGTGGAATCTGTGAAAGACATTCCTTCCTGTTAATCTTACTCTGCACTCTGTTCTGTTCATCACGTATTTCTGATGCTTATCTGTTTGGGTCAAGGTGTTTACAGCAAAAGGGAGGGAGAATGCCCAGAGGACACAGCACATAGCATCACTATCTCCACTCTTCCTGTTTACACTGCAGGACCAGTGGCCAGGAGCACTAAGCTCAAGACCAGACAAAAAGAAAATAAATGAGGTGTTGCAGCAATGAAGTGACTGAAGAATGGATAAAGTTGTTTTTCCTTCTTCCTGTTCACCCATCGCTCTTCTTCACCTAGCATAGTAGCAAAACTACAACCATGACGCAAAAACGCAAAACAAAAAGCGGCCAATGGTGTGCCGCAGATGGATGGCCGTGTTTGTGCTTGAAACAGTGTGGGAAACAATATTTCAGAAGATGTCTCATCGTTTGTGAAGCGTGGAGAGTACGTAATGTTCAGCGTCAGCGGCTCATTAGAATATCAGCTATATTCCCAGGAAATATAACATGAATGAACACATTTTCTAAAACTCACTTCTTGAAAATACATTATGAAAATAAAGCAAATAAATCATAACCACTAAATGGGCTGGAAGCAGCTATTAGAAATAATATACATAGGCAGGATCAGTAAGAGTTTGATAGATATATAAAATTCTTTAACAAAGTGCAAGATGTCATCAGCATAGGTGCAGACCAGGACCTGTGTCTTGTTGATTATCTGTAGTAGATCATAGAGCATGACCATGTTTATGAGGGTTGCTTGGAAAAGTTTGGGAAACTTGCCTTGCATGTTTTCAAGGCACAAAAAACATCAGATTCATTCACACAGCACTAGGACACGTCATAAAAAAATTTCTGGTCTTTTTTGGCGCTTTAAGTTCTCAGAAGAAAAAAAACATTTATGGATTTAGAAAAAAAAGGAATAAAATGGAAGATAACTATTTGTCAACATTCTGGATTATTCCTAATTATTCAAGTACCAAGCAAGCAAATTCTCCCACAAAACACCTAGTTCAGATTTCTGTACAATTTTAATAAATCATTTATGTCAGAGAAAAATCTTCTCTCCAAATAGGGGTGGACTATAGACTCAGAATTTTATCACAATATTTTGTGGAAGTATTGTGATAACGATGAAAATAATGATAAACAATTTATTACGTCTTCTTTAGGTGACTATCGGTGGTGTTATGAATGGGACTGCATTCATAAAACCAGGAACACAAATATTATTCTTTGGACACTTCTATAGATATTTATCAATAGAAGTCAGAGTATGAGATAATTATGTTAACAAAGTTGTTTGAAACTTTAGTAAAGGGTTGTATTATAGAAAAAGAAAAGTATTTATGACTAAATCACATCCAGACAAGATGATTCTGTTTTACATGCTCATTTTAATAATCACATAGAAAACATTTGTTGAGCACAACATATACCATTGTTGTTGTTTTTCTTTCTTTTTTTAACCAATATACTGTGAGGAAAACACTGAAAAAATACATTTGAAACAATGCTAAATATTTCAGCAAATATTCCTACAGCTGTACAATGACCTGTCACCGTACACAATCTGCTGCAGTAAATGTCCAGCCTTGCCGGATCGTTTGGCTGAGAACATACAAACGTTTCTGGCTGGAGTCTCAAAGCAAACATACTTCCATGACATGAAGAGGCGGTCTGATGGCAAAATATCTCACTGAATACAGACAAACCACCAGACAGCTTCAGTCAAAGTGTAATTTGACATGTGGTAGTGCATATAAATAATAGCAAATATACAGTAAATATTAGCAACCAATATTATCATTGTACAAGAAAAAAAAAGGTAATAAATACGCCGTTACTGTCGGCACTGTACAGCTGCATGCGACGGGATTGTGCGGTTCTGTGACCACGTATGTGCACGCTCAAGCGTGCACACATTCACAGAAGAATGTCATGTTATGACTACAAACTCATCTCCCCTCACCATACATCGTGGTACCTTTTAGGAAGTGTTGGAACAGATCTGCAACCAGCTGCAGGGCTGTTGGCAATTTTCAAGGTGCTGAGGTGAAAAAAAAAACAATAAAAAAAAACCCCCCGACATGAGTTGTACAACAAAAAGAAGACAATTTTTTTTTTTTTTTTTTTTTTTTTTTTAAATCTGTGCACAATTATTCAAAGCTCTAAAATGACTCACATGGGGAAATGCTATTAGAAATAAGCTTCGAACATTTTAAACAAGGGGTCATAAATTTTGATATTCGATGATGTTGCTCCAGAATAGCAGAGGAAGTTTTTTTAGGATGTGATTCAGCAACACTGAAATCATCAAAGTGCTTTTGTTATTTTCCAGACGATCTTTGGATACTTCCACGTTTTTCCACCCAGAAGCTATGTAATAGTCTTTTCGATGAATTTGAGGTAAAAAACAAAAATATATTTGGGTTGTTTGCATGAAATTATTTGGCTTCACATGTCCGCTGTCTTTCTAAAACAGCATTCCACGCTCTCTTTGCTCTACAGTGTGCCACAAAGTGCAAATTGTGCTGGGAAGTCAACAGATTTATTCTTCTTGAGACTATTGCCAGAACGTTCGGAAGACTACGAGACAATGATGTCCTCTTGTAGAAAACTGGACACATTTTACAGCTACATGAACATGTTAAATAAATTATAAAAACTCTTACAAAATGACATGGTTGTACAAGAGAACAAAAAAAGGCACTTTTTTCTTCTTTTTTTAGACAAATGTTTAAAAAAAAAAAACTACGTGGTTACAAGTAGCCTACTGACCAGTAGTTTTGGTTGTGTTATTTAGTCTTGAGATATTACAAATATTCTACATGAAGATAAAAATGTCCTGAAGTGCAAGTTTGGAAGTCTTTTTTTCCCCAGTTCGTAGATTCATACCGACTAATCCAGACTTTCGGTCTGTTAGGACTCCGATTCCAGCCGTGCCTCGGCAGTTCTCCCTTGCCAGGGACGCAAAAACATACCGCAACAGGGTTTCTGAGCCTTGTTTGCAGGGGGTTTGCCCAACATTCAGACAGGCCTTGGTTGCCAAATAGCTCCAAAAAGCCTCATTGCAGGATGCCTCCACTGCAACTAAAAACAAAAATTCAGCATAAAAAACCGTCCCGTTCTGGGACCGCCACGGGTTCCGGCTATGTTTCTGCGGACGAGACGTTGCATGTCGTCATTTCTGTCCCGTCCAGGTCAGAGGGACTGCCTCTACTCGCACAGTCGCTTCTGACGGCCGTGTCCGCCGGCGTGCCATCGTCCGTGGTCAGGTCAAAGGGGAATTTACTCGCTAGGGGACCGTCTTCACTGTGTTGGCCTCCCTCTCCATCGCTGGTGTAGAAGGGAGGCGAGGGGCTCTGGGGGATCATGCTCTGGTACCAGTTTCTGTTGTCCTCCAGCGTGTCCAGGATGTCCTGGGCGTCCGGGTGGACCAGGTCGGCCCACGTCTCCCACAGAGGGTGGACGATGAAGTCTATGAAACTGACCTGGAACAGATCAGGCAGACGTTAGCAAAAGAGGAAACGGGCCAGGAATGTTAGTATGGTATGGAGTAGAGCTGATGTAAGTGAGTTATTGATTATTCTGATGGTTAATCAAGTAATAGAATAAATTAGGATAATTCGACGAAGACTCAAGGCAGATAATTTGCCTCGATAAATTTTAAAAATGGAGGTCCTGGAATCATTCTATGAATTACTACAGTCCAGGTGTGTGGTCTCTACCTGAGTCCTCTCTACTGAAGCTGTGTGCTTGTCACACATGGGGCTGATCTCCATCCCCTTCTCCCGCTCCCGGTCGCCCTGGTGGAAGAACTCATCCATGATCCTGTCGGTCCACTGCCGGTACAGATCCAGAGGCTTGGTGGGGTTGCTCAGGTCGGCGCAGTGGACCATGTTACACAGCACCTGCAGACACGGAAAGGCAGATCTGAGCATCCGTCTTTCCCCTTTCGTGGTGTTTCTAACAGATGGATGCTGGCGAAGAGCGCTCCCTCACCTGCATCCTGTCGGTGTAATTGTCCAGCAGCAGGACGCCGGAGCTGGTCACCTTCTTGGTTTCCACCATGGTTTTTAAATTCGCTAAGAGGTTCATGTGTTTGGACATGTCAGTGGCCAGAACCTGGAGGACAAAAAGGGGAGAATATGAGGTATTTCAGCTTTATTGTCACAAAATAATCAATAAAATAATCATTCAGCTTAGACATGAAAAATAGCGGCAGGTAGTGCAAGCCAACTACTTTGTATTTAGCATCAAATGTTTGCAGCGTTTCTCAAAATGACGGCTTTCCACGATATTAAAGTGGGAGCATCTCTTGGACGAATGATGTCCAAATAAAAATACTCGCGCTGGTTTTCATTTATCAGGCAACGAGCTGATTTGTTCCTCACCATGTCTATGACCATCCTCCGGAGTGTCTGCCTCTGCTTCTTGCTCAGGTTCTGGAAGATGTCGCAGTTGTCTTCCTGCAGCAGCTTGAAGCCCACAGCCAGGTGGTGATTCTCCAGCACTGACTCATCGTTGTACATCAGAGCCAACTCAGAGTCTGCAAATGGAGGAAGAAATTAAATACTGCTCCAGGTTTACAATGTTGCCTTTGGACTCCTCGGACCGTTCTGGCATTTCTTACGAGAGAGCCAAAAAAAAATTTAAAAAAAAAAAAAAAAAAAAAATCAATCACAGAGACTCACTAGTGTTGATGAGGAACTGGTTAGACACTCCTGGGTGGTCCACGTCGTGAATGGCTGCAGCGAAGATGGCTGCCAAGATCTCCAGATCTGTGAAGACCGCCTGAAAGAGGAAAAAAAAAAAAGAAAAATATGAGCTTCGGCTAATGAACTGGCCAAACAAGACGAGGTAACAGACAACAATTGGAGACCAATCCTTTCATGTGTCATCGTCTCTGGCATGCGCTGAGCAATGACGCAATACAAGTCGCCTCATTTAAGACATAATAGCTCTAGAAAGGGGCGTTGGTGATGGAGTCATTAGCTAACCGCGCAGCTCTGCGGAAACAGTTTGGATTCTGGCAGGTTCGGGCCACTTACGTCCAGGGCGGACGTGGACAGCAGGATGTGCGTGGACTGGGCCACGTCGGCGGCGTGAAGGCTGTTGTGGTACGCCACGTCTGAGTGGTAGTGGTCCTCCAGGGTCAGCATGAAGGTCACAAAGGTGTCCGTGGGAATTTTGAACGTGCGGATCAGGTCTCGTTCCTGAGTGTGGGCGAAAATGAGGACAAAAAGAAAATTATTAAGTGGAGATGTTTTTACGCCGCTTTGGTGTCAAATTAAGCTTAGGTAAAGCCTGTTGGAATAAGCAAAACATTTTTTGTGAGTTTATTTTAATTTTATAAAGGATAGGATGCATATTAATCAACTTGAATATGTTAAGTAAATATGCCAGATTTAGTCGCAGAGGCTAATTTTCATCCGTTGATGGAAGGGATTAAAATATTTATAATTAACAAGAATGACAACATTCATGACCAATGATTTATGAGAAATGTGAATGCATCACTAGGAGTACTGCAACTTACAGTAAATATTTATAATAAAAATAAATGTTTAACCAGTTACTGACATGATGAATGAAAAGGAGTTCAAAAGTTTATATTTGCATATTATGTTTTGAATTTTGTTTACAGAGACTTCACAATCCATCTCATTTATGGTTTTGGCTGTGTTTTTTTTTTACTTCTGTTTTTCTGTTTCTATTTTTTGTGGGGTTTTCCTCTCCTGTTTTTGGTTTGAATATTTAAAATATCTCCCAGTTCTAGTGTTGGGTGTTCTTTACAAAAAAATTAGTAACCATGACAAGCCTGGCTAGAATTTTGTTGATTTTATATACAGAAAAAAATAAAAAAGTGATGAGTTTGCCATGTTGAGAAAGTAGAAGACAGGAACTAACCTGAAAGATTCTGTACATGACGCAGGTGAGTGGTCGGTTGTGAGAATGCTCCGCCACTTTGAAGATATTCAGCCCCCACTTGTTAATATCCTCCAGGTCCTGTTAACACACAAGTTCACATCTTTAGCCTTTCTTTTTAATTTACCTTGACCAAATTTTAGCTAAAAACACCTGTAATTCGCTTACTTTTGAGAGCAGCTCTTCCTGATCTGTCTTGACCCCGAAGCGGTTGCCGACGTTTCCCAATATGCTCGACGTGTGGTTGACCTTCTTGACCCCGCTGATCTGTGTCATCATCCCGCCCTGCTGCTGCTGGCTCTGCTTCCTCTTCCTCTCTCTCACTTTTTGAACAGGACACGGAAGCTCCAACTCGTTCTGCTTATCTGTGGGAAACACCAGAAAGAGCAGGAGAAGAAGAAATGATTAAATAAACGATTTAAAAGGTGAGAGGTTGTTGCATAAACAGTTGTTCTGTCTCCACTAAAACTCCCACTGACTGCAGGAAAACCTAAATTAAAAATCAAAAACTCCGAATGTGACGACAGTGCTGCGATTAAATAAAAGCAGTTGAGGTTTGCTAATGAGATGTTTTGCCACATAATATTCTGGCGGTGCGTTCTGCGAAACTAAACCTGGAGGCGACAACAGTTCAGGGAAAAGTGGAAACAAAACGGCTCATCCTCAGCTCAGATGCTCAGAAAAAGAGACATGTAAATATGTGGGCAAAGTCAGAGTGTGTGATTCAGTCTGTCTGTCTGCCTGCTGGCTGACGGCGCTCACATGCTGCACACAGTGAAATTATTTTTGATGATCGTATGCACCGCAGCGAACAAAAAAAAAAGTCTCAGCTACATCCTCCACAAAACCCAGCAGAATGATGTGTTTGAACCTGACGCGTGTCAGATGCACTGCAGAAAGAAAAACCCTTCAAAGACGAGCGGAGCTCTGCCGTTTCCTTTTTGTTATTTGTTGGTTGAAATGCAACGAAAGTGCTGCTGGTGACTAGAATCTGCTCTGAAGCTGACTTTTTGTTTCCTGACAGTAAATGCAAAAACAACAACACTTTGGTGTGGAAGCTGTTACTGCAGGAAGAAAACTCAAAGTTAGCTACTTTCACTATATCAGTGTTGAGATGTGCAAAGATGTTGCTTTAACGCTATAAGAGGCTGCAGGAGAGCGAGAGAGAGCAAGACTTCTACTCTTACATAAGCCTGTCGCCATAAACAATAAATCAATTCAAATAGATAAACATTCTGAGGGGAAATTTTGTTCATCGAGAGTTCTGTATACATTTTATTTGTTGTTTATTTATTTTGCATATATATAAAATGTCTTCCAATTCTAGTGTTAAATGTTAGAAATGAAAGTCTCTTGGTCTTTGAGAGAGTGTTTTTGCATTACTATGCCAACTATATTGTTGTTTTGAAAATGGTCTCAAAACAATAATATTATCGCTTATCACGATAACTTCTGGGACAGTTTATCACCCAGCAGTATTAGTTATCATGACAGGGCTACTCTTTCACACAGAGTGACGTTGCATCTGGTTCTGATTTATAATATTGTCACCTTCCTGAAATAATGACCCAAATCATTTTTTGCCAAAAGTAATACATACATATATTTTTTTTTTCCTAAATCATCTTTTGGCAAAAAAAGACTTGGGTCGTTATTTTAGGAAGGTGACGATATATAGACTGGAAAACATGTACAATTTTTTCCTAACAGTTTTCTCAAGCTGATAGGAAAAGCTTACGTTTCTTTGAGTTTTCCTTCCTATTATTGTCAACTTTAAACATGTTTTCAAAGAATTGTACAGTGTCTACAGGCTGCAAGCTAATAGAGGCTGGAGGGAATTCTATAGGAGGCTAGTTGTGAGTCATGAAACACAGCTCTGCTTTTAAAAACTATAACCAGTGCTGTCCTCCTGTTGAATAATGCAGCATCTCTTCTAACTCTCCCTGGTCTCAGCAAGAGGTCTTCTTCAGACCGGATTCGACTGGTTTAACAAGACTTAGGGATCACTTTGAGTCACCTTATGACCTCTAGCTGTCGCTGACTCTGTTATTCCTGACTGACGCTGCCTCACAACGCTCTGATGATCGCTGCAGTCGTTATGTGATGCTGCAGTGCTTACCTAGGAAGGTGTTGGAGATGTACTCCGACACTTGGTTGCCCGAGCGGCTCATCTCAGACAGGTGGTTCAGTTCTCGGTTCAGCATCCTCTTGAACTAGAAGTGAAAAAACAAGAAGAAGAAGAAGATGAGAAATGGCTCTTACTGTCAATTTCTCCTGCTTGTAAGCGCCGTTATGTGGGTCTTGGTTAGTATTTGCTGTCAAAACCGCAAAGTGCAAAAATATAGACATGTAGCCATGCAGTCAACTGGTATTTATGCGCATTTGTTCGTGCCGCAGTCTTCTGAATCAGTGGGAAGGGATCTGTCGGACGCATTCAAACCGAATCTGGCATGTTTTTCAAATCCGATTCTCCGACAGAACACACCTTAATGTATCCCCAGGACACGGAGAACAGGTAGTTGGCCTCTGGCATGGTGCTGAGCTGTCCAGAGCCCCTGGTGCTCCCCAGCAGAAGCAGCGAATGCTCCTCTCTGAGTGGACCCCCAAGGCAGAGCTCAGCCCTGCAAGCCTGGCGCTCCAGAAGCCACCCAAACCACAGGGGGGAAAAAAAGACCCAAACAAAAAAAAACAATGCGCCGTCTCCGGAGGAGGGCTGCTGCGGCAGCGGAGCCTCTACATCCCAACCCTCCGGACGCGCCTCCTCCCAGACGCATCCATTGTCTTCAAGGGAGACAGTGACGGAATCCCCCAGGAGACCTGATCGATGTTCCTATTCCAGGAGTCTTCTGAGCGTTATCCAGTGACGAGCTGCGGATGGAGTGAGGCTTCGCGATGGGAGGGTGGCAAAAAGGAAGCTAGGGCGATGGGGGGAGGGTGGGATGCACAATCTGCAGAGTCCCTCGCGGCAGACGGAGTGAGGAGTGAGGCGTCTCTCTCCGTCTTTGCCTCCCACCCTCGACTTAACGCACAGCAGTGTGAAGTGCTGCAGAAAACGAGAGCTAGGAGAAAATCCCCCTACATCTTTCCCTCTCTCTCTTTTTCTTCCCACTCCCCCCTGCTCAGTAACGCAAAACAGACGCAGCGCACACTGCGCAATGCAAGGCTTTCCTAGCAGCAGACTGCTTTTTTTTGTTTGATTAATTTTTTCCCTAATAAATCTGACTTTTTAACCACATTTTCTTTTTATGTTTCGTTCCTATAAAGAGGATCGAATTGAGATGAGATTCAGGAGTGCTCAGCCCACCAGCCACACAGATGCCTGAGTGCCATAGCAACAGCAGCGTCACATGTTCCCGCTTTATCATTCCCACGGCGGCCCCCTCTCTGAATATAAGCCGGATCATATCAGAGCCGTAGACGGCGTGGCGCGTGTGAACGCTCTGCAACAAGCCGAGTCTGACATGAATACAAATGGGAAATGAAAAAGCTACTAAATGGATGCTTTCAGTTCCTGCTGCCTAACAGGAAACATGATCACATCAAAAGTCCCAGACAATAACAATAATGGTAACTGGAGACGCACCAATCAAGCAGCTATATCTTGGAGTTGGCAATTTTTCCCTGAACAATTGGACAATGAATTTTTTTCCCCCTATTCATTAAATGTATTAAAACTAATGTGCCTCGTGATTATTGATTTAAAAAGAATCTGATTAAGGTTAGGAAGTGTGTAATTTTTTAACTACTGTCAAATAGGTCTTCAGTCAAATATTTGCTGTGAATTTTCTCCTTTGTTATTAATTATAGCTCTTTGAAAAAAAACAATCTAATCAGTCAGGATTGTGATTGGCCGATCGGACCACAAAGGAAAGTAGGAAAATCGGTATCTGTCAGGAAAATCCCATCGGTGCATCTCTACTGTTAACATCCTGAAAAATGAAAGCTGCCTTGACCCAGTTTAAATAAAAAAAATGATCTCCCATTAGGGTCTCTTTATACTCAAACCAGTAAATCTGGTCTCTGAGGCAAACATCTTCCCGACAGAGAAACTTGAGCAACTCCATCAAGAAGCCGAAACACACACACACACACACACACACACACACACGTGCATGCACGCACAAACACAGACACGCACGCACACACACACACACACACACACACACACACACTGATTTGTGAAAATCAGTAAGTCCCTGGTGAGCAAATAAAAAACAAAAAAACAGACTGCACTCTGAATGTCATGGCTTTTACTTTGCGAAAATGGGGAAACTGTCACCAACTCTTCAAAGTGAAGGAATTGTGCAACTTTGAGGCAAATGTCGATAATTCAGGGTCGTGTAGTTCAGCTGAAACAGGCAGTGCACACTGATGACATGTCAGATTGCCTAATGAGTTGCATTAATGTGTGCAAGATTTTACATCAGCAGGGAGTTCTCATACAAATGAAAAAATGCATCAAAAAAAGAAAAAACTAAAAGAAATTTTGCTGAAACAAAAGCATTTTTAGAAGAGATGGAATAATTGAACTAGTAAAAAGATTTGAAATGTTTCTTCGGAATATGTGCATGTTCCACGGAATCCGCTCTGAATGTCTGACCCAAATTCTCACGATCAAGACTGAAACAAAGTTTTAAAGAGAAGTTTCTATCCACTTTCAAAATAATTCATTCATTCTCTACTTAGTCTTTAAACACAGCAGACGGGACTCAAACGACAAAAAAATAAACTCACCTTTTTCCAACTTGTGAACATCTCAAAGTTTCTCTTCTGCTTTTCAGAACAACATAGTCCCATTGTCACTTAAAAAACCCCAAAACCGACACGAATGAAAAGTTCACAAAAGGCCCTAAAAAAAGTGACAAGTGTTCAGTCCAGTATAGATTTTTGTGCCTGCTTCTGCCTCTTATGCTCTCTTTTCTGATGTGGCGTCAGGCAGGAAACGTATAGTGATAAAATGCCCTGACTGACTGGGTAACACAGCCTAAGAGGAGGCCCCTGTCGCTCCTCCCCTCCTCATACAGGCCCGAGCATGTGCCCCCACCTACTTCCTTTTTACTTACCAGGGTAATTCACTGAAGTCATTTACATCCTGCTTCCTCGCATGGCCTCAGGCGAGCGGGCGGGCAGCCTACTGACATACCTGAGCACGCAACACAAAAGTCCCTAAGAACAAGTTCAGCCAATAAAAAAAAAAAGGGCAGAGAAGTGGTGGAAATTTTCAAATGAGGAAAATGTATTCCTTTGGGAAGAGTTTGAACTGTTACGAGCAGGAAATACTGGAACTTGTAGAAGTAGCATGGGAACGTGTTGCAAAAACGCAGCTGCGCAATCTAACAAAGACCAAAGTGAGCCAACGTCGCCTCCTCTGTCCCCCCCGCGTGTGCAGATGTTTACGGTGTCAACACTCAGTGAACGATGTCCAACATGCTTTCACAGTTTAGCAACAGTAAAAGAAAAAAAAAACAAAAAACAGGACATTTCCTAGAAGGTCTTGATGAAAATTACTTAAGAAAAGTTACAGTCAGAAACAGGGCTTTGTTGATAGCCATTTAGTTTTTTTTCCATAAAGATTTAAAGGCACCATTTTTTTTTATATAATGACTAGAGTTAGCTCATCCGATCCCCTCACCACTCTAACAGTGAACCAGAACTGTAATTTAATGTCCATTACATCTGCAGACTCACTGCTGCATCTGTTTCAATAACTGTGTCATTTTTTCCCCCTTCGGAGGACGGCGGTGCTTCAAAGCTGGAGTGACCACACGTGAGTTAAAGTTTCCGACTCGCTTGTCTTTTGCCCGGGGTCTCGCTCGCACGCTAACCCGCAGGGTGCAGAAACTCCTCTAACTGAACTCACATGGCGGTGTTTGTCCAAGGCCGTCACCCGGCATCGGCCACGGGAGTGTGGCGAGGCTAATGATAGTGAGGGTCAGGGAAACGACTCGCCCTCTCCCCCTTCTTAGGTCACCCTGACCAGGCAGGCGGTTAGCAGGGTGTGTGGTCCCCGTAAACCCCCCGGACACACCTGCGCCCTTGGACGCTGAAAACGGAGACGCCCCCGGCTTTGATTATGGGTTCAAATGCATTCTGCGGGTCAGAAAAGAAATGGGCTCTTTGTCAGCGCTCATGACGGATGCCCACCGTGCTACTATAATGGTTGCAACAGAGGAGCTGGGAGGTACGCTTTGAGTAAAATGAATCCGTCTAATTCCTGGTGTTTCTGTAGGACTAACTGGGTTAGGGTAGATCCTCTAGTTAAACAACAAAGGTCACAGTGCAGTGTTACGTCTAGTATGTACTTCTAATTAATATAAAACTGCAGTTAACCCCAAAATTATTCACACAGATTTAGTTTTAAAATAATTTTCATTTTTCACAACATTTTTCTAGTAACTGGAGATACAGATTAGGGTGATAGACAGAGCCAGACTTATACGGATGTGGGCCCCTGGGTTGGAAACTATTTTGGTGCCCAATCCACTAAAGAAACATTACTAATGCAAATTACAGTACAAGTGGTTGAATACTTAAATTGGTATGAACTATTGATGGTAGGTTTAATACGTTCCTTGGCCAGAAACACCATGTTGTTCCCAAAAGAAATTACTATGACTTCATAATTTTCAAATACTTGAATATTGCTCATACTCATAAAAATGCCAAAATATTAATACAACTTATCTGATATAGGTCTATAATTACTATATAAAGCATCATGTCTGCAAACATGAATTCATAAAAAAAAAAAAAAAAACTCTAGGGGGGCCGCCCCAAAAATTGGGTCCCGGGCTAGTGCCCCTGTAAGCCCGTTCTAAAGTTTGGCCCAAGTAATGGTAATGAGGCCTTCAATCTTCAAAGACAAAGAGAAATTGTCATGTCTGATGTATAAGAAAGTTTTGTTTTCCAGAACTTTTCCTTTAAAATCTTTAAAAGAGTAATGAATTTTTATGATTGTTTTATCCTATTTAAGGTGTAATAATTGACATTCCCCCTTTTTTTTGACTGTTTCTATATGTAAGCAAAAAATAATGAATGCAAAGCATCATGGGTTATAGAAATAAAAATGGATGGCAACCCAACAAACCCTTACACCCTTTCATAATCATTCAACAAATCTGGGACAGTGATGAAATTGAAGAGTAACACGATAAACTGTTGACCTGTGCACTTTCAAAATCACTATTGGTCAACAATGCCACTGTGCCTGATGAGGAAGCGGTGTTGCAACAGGCTTCAATGACCTTCTGGCCATTGTCTTGCCAGCTTTAATGACGTAGTAGCCTTTAAAAACCAGACCTGTGTGCAAGTGCTGTTAATGTAGTCTGGAAAACCGGGAGCAAAGCAGAGAAGGCGGCAGGGGGATCGGGGGGAGGGCAGAGGAAATAAAAAAAGACAGGAAGAAGGTGTCACGGTCACAGTCACCCATCATACAGTCTGACAACATCCCTCCCAATTCTAATCCCCCCTTTGACCACATGGACGACGAAAAGGACAATACACCCGGCTGAGTGTTTATAATTTGACGCCGTCATACTGTCTGTACTTCCAGTGGGGAGGTTAGGTAATACATTTAGTCATTTAGCTGAACTTTATACAAATTATGCGCACTTGTGCATCAAAGCAAAACTTGAAGCAACTAATTCAACATGAACATCAGCATGTTTGTTTAGTTTCATCTTAATCAAATCATATGGCTGACATCTGAATTTTTATTATTGTAAAAACTTTTATTAGACTGGATTTATTCATGTGTCACAAATTATGAGAATGGATTCTGAGTATTTTAATCATTCAAGGAGGGAGTGTTTTTTATGTTGTAGGCACTGATGTTTCTAAGAAAAAGATATCAACCTCACAAGATGTTCTCTGAAAGGATTGTTTAATTAAATGGTTTACAATTCTGGATTTCAAATAACTTTCCTGGAATGCGCACTGTGTTCTTTCAGTAATATTGGTGATACCGTTAGCCTTAATGAGACACAATGGGAAATTCAAATATTGACTGGAAAACCTAATATGGTAACGTATTAACACGCTAATAAACAAAAGGTACAAGAATGTTTCATGTTTTGTTGCTCCAGTAAACCTCAGGAAGCTAATTCTTGAATATTGCCAGCAATGTCCTCTAAGCTGTGTCTCTGGTGACAAGCCCCCCCACGCCATAAGTCAAAGTAGGAATCGATATTTTGCCCGAGGACAATGACATGAACTCTGACTGAAAAGTTCATGTCACCTTACCACATGAGCACTCTCTAGCATTTTACATGGGATGCAATTGTGTTTTTCAGACTTTTTGGTACATTTTTACTTCCCACGTCTATTAAGCCACAAAGTAGCTGAAAGCCCATTACTTCATATTACGAAACTTTTGTAGTCAGCAATTAATTTGTTCTTTAAAAATAAATAAAGTAGGGTTAAACCTATTCATTAAGAGTTTCTTAGCGTCATCAGTAAACAAGGACTTACCATAAAGCTTACATTAGCTTCACAGTTAACTTCAACTGAGCTGCCATAAGGGGGAATGCTGTTAGACTGTTTATGGGTGGATTATCAGCAACAGTCATAAAAAGTTCCAAAATTGTGAAAATGTCCCATCATACTGTACTATTGGCAAGCATGAGGGATATGCATTGCAAATTGGCCATGCCCTATAAGTGCTACAGCAGGGCTCTTCAACGTGTGTGGTGTGTTGCCCAGAGAGGGGCGCAACATGAGGAAAAGCATGTTAAAAAGTAAAACGTAATAGCAAAAAGTAACTGCAAGCATTGAGATAAGTTCACCAAAACTAAGTCAGAGACAAAATGGACAGATTTTTAGCAGAGACAGAGCTTGGGCCAAGCAAAATAAACAAAAGACAGAAGAATGACCATGATTATTTAAAGCTAGGATTTTCATGGGCTGGGTCTGAAGATGCTCAACTACAATGAAAACAAAAAAATAAAATCAGGGCTTATCTGGCTCAGGCTGCACAAAAAAAACCCAACAACAACTACAAAAAAAACATAACAGTATTGTTTAACATAGTAATGTCATTGATAGCAAACAACAGATTTTTCTCCATTTTTCACTTCTTTTCCAATAGTTTCTATTCTTGAGCTTTAGCATCTCAGTTGTTTAGCTTTATGCTGTGACTGGTGTAGACATAAGACTGTTAAAGTCTTTCCAAGATGCAACAGTTTGCAATTGCACATCTTGAAACTGATGATTGTAATTCTGCATATTGTGCAGCTTGACATACAAAACCTTGCTACTGTGTGAGTTGTTTAAATTTAGCAATATGTTCACACTGGTTTACTGACTTCAGGGTTCACCGCAACTAAGTATGACAAAGAGTGTGTGCTCTTTATATTGAAACATTAGCTTAGCAAAGTTTCTAGCAAATGTTCACATAATGCAGGGTGAAGTGTTTACTGCAGTTTATGCCTGTGTATGTGACTGCAGGTGATCTCAAATACTTTAACTTAAATTTGACCTTTCTTATAACTTTTTCTCTTTAGCTAATTTGCTTAAGCATCTCAGTCAGATAAAGACAAAAGAGCCAATATGCACATCGCACTAGCCTGAACGCTGCCTCTGTTCAGCTATGATCATGTACCTTTGCAGTCAGTTGAAAAGCATGTCTGCAAATGAAATGTGACCATTTCCATGGAGCAGGACTTACACATCTTCAGAGATAACAGGAAGCTTGTTGTTTAATATGTAAAACACTCTATTCATGCTTCTCCTTTTTTTGTATCCGAGATCCCTAAAATGATTTGCAAGTGCGTCAATGTGGCAGCAAACATTTTGCATATGCTGAGCATATGAACAACCACGCAGCAGACAGAGCAGTTACACAGAAGTGTGGAAGAGCGGAATTAAAACTGTCCTGTCATGATGGTGTCAGTCTCAGAGTTTGGTTGTTTTCTAATGTTTAAGTGTTAAGGCACTACGGATTTAAACTGTAGAAGGACAGACTGAGACCGCAACCGTATTATTTGTAAGTTTGAACACAAAGAGAGACCAAAGCTCCCTCTCTTCGTTTATCTTTGAAATGAAACCCACATTTCCAACACAACACCTGAAACCAAAAGTTGGACAGCTCTGATGTAAATAGAAAGCATCCTACCTTGTTGGAGGCCATGTCGCTGACGGACCGGTACGTCTGTATCGTCTCCAGCTGGTCCAGACACCAGTCCAGCTCCTCCATCGTCTCCATGGCCAGCTTCTGGTAGGACTCGTCTGCCAAGAGACAAACGGACACGTAGTCAGGTCGGAGGGGATTCATGGCCGCGCTTGAGCCTGCCGACGGGGCATGTGGCAGTCCGAGGGTAGCGGGATGGCCTGCAGTTCGCACGGGGGACTGGCCCGCGGAATGTCCGGAAGATGCCGAGGAAGAGGGGGATGGGTGCACACAGAGCTCCTTCATCTCAGTAGAGCTCTATGCTGCCTTAGAGAGTTCAGGGAAGTTGGATTTTCCAGACAAACTGAGGGGAGAGTTATTCGTGTGCAGCCTCATTCTCCGTGTACCCCTTCTTCCCCTCGCACTGGTGAACTCTGCAAACCCCCCCTCCCACTCTGTCTGGTTCCCCCACCCCTTCTCCTCAGCCTCTCTCAGTAACTTCTCCCCTTTTCATTGCTATTCGTCTGAACAAGTGGCGTGAAAGTTAGGAAGACCTACTGCCTCCTACAGCCAACGTACTTGAGACCCCACCATTGAACCACAAAGAACAGTGGCTCTGTGTCTTTCCCCTCCTAAGGAGATGTTTGGATAAAAGAAAAACTTTCACTTTATTTTCACTCGCATGATGTTGTCTTTTGTATTGTGTTTGTGAAAGTTCTGTGGGTAAGAAGTGTAAAAGCACTTTGCCACTGCTTCAAAGAGAATTGACCCCGTTTCTTCCTCTCCCGATGACCTCCTTTCTGAAACATGAGGTCGTGCCTCTGCCTCGGCTGCAGCTCACGCCACCGTGAGCCTCACAAACGCCCTCTTTCCTCTCAAACCCTCTGGAAGGAAGGAAAAAATTTATATCAAACAGCAACACTTGTTTGCACAAGCAACATGAGAGGCAAATTTTCACTCCCCCCACTGACTGGGGGAAGCCAGGCTAGAGTCTTTCTTCTGCCAAAGAAACCAAGGCACTTCCTCTTTGGCCACGAACTTCTGCAAAACGTGGAGCGGATCAGGGGAAAAAAACAAAAAAACACTGGATCGATGTTCGGTTTAATAGCTCTGCCGTTTCCAGCGATGACTCACATCTGCCAGGAGCGTGGGTACTTACAAGGAAAAAGACGGGTTTAAAAGAAATAAGATGTGCGCGAGTATGAGGAAAAAAGAAAAGACGAAAATACAAAGGAATAATTTCTGCAGGGAGGGACCGTTGAATGCATCTGGATCTCCCTACCTTCCCTTTTTTGATGGAAAAGACTGATCTCTACTTCATAGGGCTTCACACATGGAAGGAATTTAGTCCATATGCTTAACACAACAAGACAGCCAGCGTGCTACTCTCCAATTTACGTCAATATAGCAGATCAAAGCCTTTCAAAGAACAGTGATGGCGTACAGATTTTTTACCACCACTTTTTAACAAAGAAGAGTAAAAAAAAACTTCAGACATATTGCAAAGCTCAGGAAGCTGCCCACTTTTAACTGTGATCAGAACAAGATGATGAGAATAATACTTCTAAACAATAAAGAAAGTGACATTTCTGTATATTTATTTATTTATTTATTTATTTAACAAATTATGCCACAGTTATAACAGACAAAAGAACATTTGGTTATAAACTAGAGTACAAGCGGATGGCAAACTTCACAGTCCAAATTATTCAAAGGATCCACATATTCTGAATCAATACTCTCAGAAATCGAGTAAAACTAGATGCTTTCTGTTCAAAGTTCCTTCTTTAAGCCAAATCTTGGTTTTATTCTGTTTGTACAGAATCAATGTAGATTTAAGGATTTGGCTCTGAAATTGTCCTTGGGTGTCAATGAGTGTATGCATGGTTATTTGTTCTCTGTGTGTCTATGCTGAGGAAGGGCACCAGCTATCCCATCACAAGTATAGAAGGAAACAAAGAGAATACCAATTTTTCAGTAATCTAGGTTACTGGTTATTCTTTTCAACCCACTTTTTGGTAGGCCAAAGAACCCTGTGTGGTTGGGTTGATGTGATGAAGTCGGTTCTCATTGTCGCAGTTGCATGACAAAAATCATGTTATTTTGTTCTCAGTCTCATGGCCCATCCACGTTTCTGTCAATATTCACACCAACATAGTGAGGAACACACTGCCAATGGAGACACCCAACTTTGCTAGAACTGAATTTAATGCTGATTGATAAAGTAATAATAAGATTTACTGCAATACATACATGATCAATGTGAACAGAAAATATGTCCAATTTCACTACAATTTCACTTAACTCTGATCCTGAACTGAAAAGACTCTTGATCCATCATGGCCAAGCAAACAAAGGTTGGTGGTATCAACTTACTGTGTCACTTCTTTGTTACTTTGCAGAAACCTTTTAAGCAACATGCGCAGTAGAAGCTTCATGTTTTGCCACTGTGCCTCATAACTGCTTAAAAATAAGAAGAACGTCGTGGAGGAGAAAATGGTCATGTCATCAGATAGGCAGTATTTCAGATATTTTAAGTCGAACATGAATCAAAACTACAAATTTAATCTAACATCTCATTGGTTGGAGCATAGTAGCATCAAACAGCCACTGCCATCGACATCTGGCAGTGGAATAAAAATACTCAAGCAGTAACCGAAAATTTGTATAATTTTATGCTGGTTTAATACTGACATATAACTGTTTGTTACATGTCAAATATATTGTTTAAGAATTTATTCAATGCATGTTTTTGCATAATGGCCAGTATGTTTAGTTATTTGACAGTGTTTTATTGTGCATATTCCATTTTAACAAAAGTCTAGTTGGTTGTCTTTGCATTCTAATAATTTGATCATATTTGTTGCAAAGGTTGCAGTCATTCAGTCTTGGCTGCAGGGTGGCCCAGTTGTTAACACTGTCCCTCTGTAGAAAAAGGCTCTGGATTCTCTGTGGCATTTGGATCTTCTGTGAGTTTATACATGGGTGTACTCCATGTGCTCTGGTTTCCTCAAAAATTAAAAAGGAAATAAAATGACTTAACTCAGAGGTAGGGTGTAACAATATACAGGTGCTTGAGATGTGTCTTGTAACAAAACCCTGTCGGAGGATGCCATCTATTTATTTGAATGCAAGCACTCAAAAAGTAAAAAAACAAAACAAAAAACTAAACTGTTGTATGATTCAGAATCAACAGAAAATTTGACCAGTGTTGGAGCGTTGGAGGAGATGACTCAAAGAAAAAGCGGGGGATATTCAGCAGTCGTTTCCTTCTGTCTAAAGAACACCTGAGGCTATCGCTCTCTAACTGGAGTTGTGTAATAATTATATGTCTGAGCTGAACTTCAAAAGAAAAACCAAGTAACAACACACACACACACACACACACACACACACACACACACACACACTGAGTTGATGGAGTGCTGAACCAATTATCACCTTCGGCTGATCATAAATGCAAAGATAAATGGGCTGACATTTCACAGAATCACCAGTCAACGATGGAGTGACGCACGATCAGTTTGACAAACCTGCTCCCAGACAGGTACTTTTCCAGCCTGTTTTTTTTCCCTTTCCTTTTTCGGTGGAAGTCGATTTTTTTGGGAGGCAGTAATGTTTTAGCCACATGCTGAAACCTGCAAAGAGGACAACAGACCTCAGTGTGCAGACAGACCCTGTCTGCATCGGCGCTCTCCTTCACTCCCTTCGAGGACCACAAAACAGCTTCTGTAAGAGTCATCAACTGCACTAACGACCAGGGCTGGGTCCAGGCCTTCGGTCCCACCAAGACACCTTCCCCTTACATCCTTTTCACCCTCGCCAAGTCTCAAACCTCAAACTATCTACAGCTTCTTTTCATCAATAATGCTATTCTAACATCTAGAGTAGAGTTTTAACTGCAGTATAAGTATTAAAACATCACAAAAAGTATATTTCCTTATGTCTAAATGAAAGTACACCCTCTTTATTCAGACTTTTTATATGTCAGAATATAATAAACTAACTACAATTGTACAAAAGTAGATTTCACAATATTTAGGCTACACAGTGGCACACTCTAAATTTGCTTAATTGCTCATGAGGTAGTTTGGACCAAGCTTCAGCTGTAGGACAGACACATGTGATTGTACAATGCTTTGGTATAGAGAGGAATTAATCATTAGCTGCATTTACATTTACCATATTAAATTAAGAAGCTTAACAGAAATATGTCAATTTAGAAAAAAAACAAAAAACAAACAAAGAATCTCCCGAAATGCGATGGAAACATTTTTGTGCTAGGATGACTTTGTAAAAATGCAATAGAAACCTTTTTTGTGTCGCACAAGTGACATGATCAACAACCGGATACAACTTTGTTCCAGATACAATTTTGCCATATAACGCTCAGAATAACGTACCTCTTCCATAAAAAGCCAAAGTTGTTCTTTTTCTGCTCCAAAGAATTTCAACATTTAAGGTGTTGCTTATAAGGTTATAATTGTCTTATGTAATTCTCTTCAGCAACACCAGGAAACGTTGGCAACTGTCTTAAATCTTTCCACTTGTAAATGTTTTTCCCTGAACTTCAATGAACTTCAAAAGGTTCAGCTCTATAACCCGTTCAAGATTTATGGATTGCAACAATTACATCTTATGTCATGCCTCCTGTTTTTTCCTACATGCGATAACAGACGACCCCAGAAAAACCTGCCTAAAGTCCAGCTTTCAGGTGGTTTTCTTCGCTGATGATCAATAAAACGACGAGCATGATTAGTTTTCCACATGCAGCATCTTCATTTTGGCTTTGCTAAGCGAAGACAGTCAATTTATTTCATTTTAACATCTGGAAATCATTTTTACTAATGTGAGATTATGGTAAAGTCCTTTAATAGAGAACAGATTATTTTGTTGCCATGATTTTATGCCACAGTCATTCATTTAAAACACTTTTTGGTGGTACCCAAAAAGAGCAATAAAGATGTATAGCCATTTTCAAGATGTCTTATTTAACAAAGCTTATTGGCACCAAAAACATGAACACGACACTCCTGACTTGGTTTATGTACTCTGGCTCCCTCTCTAATTCTGAATTTATTTTAAGATAATGGCGACTGTATTTAGGAATCTAAACAGGCATACTTACGTATAAGTGAACTAAATTTGTCAGTGTGCTACAGAGCTCTCAGATCAATATATTTTTTTTAATTTTCTCTGCAGGCGCATCAGAGACATGTTCATATGTTTATGGAAACAGCCCTTACATTCATTTAAGTTGAAGCAAAAAAGAAAGAAAAAAAAAAGGCATTTCCTTCCTACTGGAGACTATTTTCAACAATTATCTTATTGATTTTGAAAATCTGTTTAAAATTTCACTTTATTTTATCAATTATTTCCCCATTGAGTTTTTTTTTTTTTACTTTTTTGCTCCATAATTAAAAGGTGCTTAATCACTTCCATCCCCGTTTTGTTGCTAATGTATCTTGACAATGAGATAAAACAATGCAAGTCTCTTTCTGCATGTAAAAAGAAATGTGAAAATTATGTTGAAGCGAAATGCCGTTAAATAAGCTGACGTTTTGTTGTCTATTTTTTCATTGTTTGTGTATTAGAATTATGTCTGCAGATGTAAGTTTGCACTTTTCATTCATAATTTCTTTTAATCGCTACATGGACTATTCATACTGAATAATGAGTAAACGAAATAAAAACTAAAAATGAAATGTGACGCATTATTTAATTGGAACTCGAACTAGAGTAACCTACAGAAATATATCATGAGAACCAGGTTTTCAAGCATGAGTGATATTTAGTCAAATTTTAAAGGGCTTAAAATTTGCCCTTTGCTTTTGTTAATAAACTGAGTCACATCAGTCGAGAAGTTGTCATAAGCAGTTTTAAAAAAATGTTTGACGTAAACCTGAGGTTGCTAATTAGTAATGACTCAGTGACTTACACCAGACTAATACGGACTGAGTTGTTTTTATTCAGAAGTAAGCTAAGGCAAAACATGGTCAGTTTTCAACACAAGGCTGAAACTACGAGGACTGAAAAAACTTCCTCTTTTTTTTGTTTGTTTTGTTTTTTAAATTGCATTTCTAGAAACTTGCACAGGAGGATCGGGCTACTAGTAATCACTTATTGTGAACATGTAGGACCTGCAGCCTTGAGTCACTGTCCTCTGATTAAATCTAAATACTGCTAAGCTATCAGCACGTATGCAAACAGTCCCATTCTCCATCACATCTCCAAGGATAACGCGAAGCCCTTGACGACAACACATGCAACGCTTTTACACTGTTATGACTTTGCAGAGCTGGATATGGAGGAGTGTGTGTCTGTGTGTGTGTTAGTCTGTTAAAGGGAGGTGTTGGGGTGGTTTAATGATTCACTGGTTTACAATGATTTACAGTTGCATCACCCCACATCTACGTCAGTCCATCCACATAAGTCAGAGGGGAAAAATAGGTTTTGCAATTATATTTAAAATGAAACACAGAACAAAAAAATTATTCGCAGTGAGACTTTAACCTGTTCTATGGGTGAAAAGTCAGCTTGGAGTCCACGTGATGGGTAAACGTGCAATTTTAAAGATCTTGGAAGAGATTGCAAACTTGCCTACAGCAATGCTGCTTGCTCTCAACAAAGCTTGTGTCAATCATTTTCTTTGTGTGTTGGTTTAAGAAAACGAGTAAGTGTCTTGCTCTATATTCAAATATCTTTTGTTGGTTTGGAACATGTCATAACATTTAAAATGTATATTTCTAAATGCACAGACAAAAGTGTAGAGGAAAAATGAGAGACAACAGTTGTATTTCAGTTTAATTTAGCTAAATGCACTAATGTTATTTAGTATTCTTTAATCCCTAAATGTTGAAACTAATAATTGTGAGAAAAAATAAGTTTGGAACAGATTGAAATAAGCTTGCTGTCACTTTTAATTGTTTCAGTTTCTTAAGGACCTGATAGACATTAAAAGAAAAAAGTCGATTCAACCCTGAAACCCTCCGTCAATCATTTCCTCACAAACAGCTGTCACTGATTAAGTTTCTGCATAGTTTACAACTCTGATATTATCTCTTCAGCTATCAAAACAAAAAGCTTTCAACACACACACACGCACACACACACACACACACACACACACACACACACACACACACACACACACACACACACACAAATGCACCCCATGAGGACCTGTCTGACGGCTCCTTCACAATGCTCCATGGAGCCGTTTTGGCACGGGGAAGTTTGAGGGATGGGTCGAGCTGAAGTTTATGACTGTGCTGACGTCAATGGCATAATTCAAATACTTAAGCAGGCTGCTTGCTCTCGGCCCGCCAGATCCTTTCCTTTGGCTGAGGCTCCGGAAAATGTGAAATGGATTCCCGCTGCGGAACAGAGTGGCTGCTGCAGGCATTAGTGGAGACCGCTGGCCAGACTGAATGTGATGGATCAGCTCGGTTCTGACCGTCAGGCGCGCAGCAAAGCGTCTGCTCAGCTGTCTGTATGTGAAACAATCCATTCATATGTTGTCTATGAAAACCCGTTTACAGGAACTCTTTAAAAACAATAAATTGTGTATCGTGTTTCTATATTTGAACTTTCATTTGAAAAAAATAATAAAAAGGTTCAAATAGCAGAATGAAGCTATTTTTCTTCCCAGAATTAAGAAATTGTTCATATTTATTTAAACACTGACGCAGAGAAGCATCTGTTGCACTGTGATGAGGCCTACTTCGTGTTGGTCGTGTGCCATCCTAAGCAACCATTCCCTGAGTTAAAAAGCAATTGTGATTTTGAAAAATCTGTTTTCAATTTCACCACATGCACTGAGACCCGACTAAAGCCTCACATGTAAATTCAAAAACGACTTGAACAGCACCTATGTGACAACATGAAGTAGGTTGAT
The DNA here is from genome assembly GCF_001443285.1 of Poecilia latipinna. Lineage (NCBI taxonomy): Eukaryota > Metazoa > Chordata > Actinopteri > Cyprinodontiformes > Poeciliidae > Poecilia > Poecilia latipinna. Next base: position 828,706 of record NW_015112628.1, read on the forward strand.
GGATCTTAAAAAGCATCAAGTGAAATTAAAGAACCAAAGCCGCAGATATCTCAGTGAATCACAGTAACAGATAATACCTACAAATGTTTTCACAATGAATCAAAAAACATTCAGTCCCTGGCAGTTTTCTACTGGATCTTATTATGGTAAATGAAAACTATGCAGAATTATTATAGCACCTAAAACACTGATTTGGATTGCATTCATTTCATCTTTACCTGTCCAGAGCTTTAAATCAACTTTTATTCCCGTATTGGACAGTGGAATATAGGGTGAACTGAATCACGCTAACCCTACACAATATTATTTTTCTTTTTGTTTGTTTAAAAATTTCTTGAGGTCTAAAAATGGGGGATGTTTGCTCCCCAACTTTTAGAACCTTTGAGGATCTCAAGAAATTATTCAACTACTCAGAACTCTGTTTCTCTCTTTAATTATGGCAAATTCTGATGCAAAATTCTCAAGTGTTCGACAACTGTTAAATGAATCGCCACACAAACCTACTTTGTAGAAGGATAAGATCATTCCTACTTAAAAGAGTACTTATAATTTGTCATGCCTCTAAAACCAACTGTTGTATGTCCTTAAAGTATATTTCACTCTAAATATTCCACATGTAGCTTACAGGAAAAACAAAACACTACAACTCAAACTATTGTGTTTTTACATTCTGCAGTTTCAGATGAGCCATTCATAACTTGCTTCAGAGCATGTTTACAAAAAGACACAAAAGATTAATGAGTAATCACCATTGTGTGCGGCCCCACGCCCCGGACAGTTTACGCACAAAGTCAAGTATCGACCTTTACTAAAAATGTTTACCTCTTCATTTCAGTCACTGTCATTTCCTTCAGATCTATCCCTTTTATCCTTAAGTGAAAAAAAGTAAAAAAAAAAATAATAATAATAATAATAATAATATCCTTAATCAATTTGACTTACTTATCAAAAGTATGTAAGGAAAAGAAATTTTATTTCATTATTTAATGCATCAGGGCAGCATGAGAGATTTTCCACCAGATTGGTTTCATTGCTAAAATAAGGTTAAAGGGAGAGTTGGTGTTATGAAACAAAAAGAACAACAACAATAAAAGAAAAGAAACAATAAAAACAATTAGGAACCGGTTGGGTATTTCTTTCCTTAAGCAGAAATCTGTGTGGATGCCAAGTAATTGCGTCACTGCATACGTACGTGTTTTCTGGTAAATGCTCCTCCCTCCGTTGTATTGTGTCTCTTTAAAAAGAATCAAATTAAACGAGGAATGCATTTCAACACAAATGACTGTATTTAGGTATCGGCTCATACTCATGGATTTCTCGACATTGCCCACGTTATTTATCAGTGCAATGCGACCGAAATTTGAGCCATGTGACATTTCTAAGGAAATCTGCAAACAGCAGTGACATGTTTAGATTTAAGCCCCGTTTCAGAAGCACCGGTTGGCAATATGGCTGCACGATAAATCTAGTTTATCGATAGATTGAATTTTTGGTTTCTGAAGATTTTACCTTTTGGAAAAATCCAGTGCACTCCGTGGGGTTCCAGAGTTTGGAGTTACATCAGTTCACCCAACGCGGCAATCTTGTTTGACAAGCGTGTTTAACAGTTTATTATTTAAACTTTGAATTTAAGTCAACTCTACAACGAAATATTAAGGTCAGGCTAAAAAAATCAAATCATGTCACATGAACAGAGCCGTAGTCATACGTGAAAAAATTGTATTATAACGTGAATGAAGTTGTTATTTTTGAAGAATAAAGGAGAAATTTTATGAGAACTCCAACACACACAAAAAAAATTATTATTCAAGCTTTTGAATTGAACTTGAGGTCAGATGTCTTTTTTTTTCCTTCGCCGGATCTCCGAACCACTTCCTGTCTTACTGTTCTACACGCTAACCACTTCAGTAACACTTTATTTGAAGGGGGTTGAATAAAACTGACATGACACTTTCATAAACATGGCATAACACATGTCATGAACATTAATAAGCCTTCATGAATATTTATGACTGTTGTCATAAAGCGTCATTCGGTAAATTATGACACTTTTAATACAAAGTTGACATTATTCAAAATGTCTTTGTTATGACAACTTGACATTAACCAGGAAATCATTACTGTTCAAACTTTACCTTTAATCACATAAAGTTACCTAATTTTTAAAGTGTAATCAGTAATACTTTTATAACAAATTTATATCAGTAATGATTTCTTGGTTAATGTCAAGTTGTCATAACAAAGACATTTTGAATAATGTCAACTTTGTATTAAAAGTGTCATAATTTACCGAATGACGCCTTATGACAACAGTCATAAATATTCATGAAGGCTTATTCATGTTCATGACAGGTGTTTATGACAGTGTCATGTCAGTCTTATTCAACCCCCTTCAAATAAAGTGTTACCACAACTTCAGCTAATAAAATGACAAGTCAAGGATAAAAGATCAGTTGTTTAATTTGGATGAAACAACCGAAGTGCAAAAAAATTGGTATTTATTTATTTGCCTTTTCTTTAAGACTTTAAAGTTGGTGTTCAGGTATTGTCAATAATGTATTCCAATGACACATAATTACACAACAATATTTTCTAACTTTCTGTCAACTTTAAACATTTTTTAACTCTAAAACATGCTGATGGACTGCCCTAGCGTCCCTACCACCAGGCTTAGACGTATGGTTTAGTTGGTAGAGTTGTCTTGCAATCAGAAAGTTGTAGGTTAAATTCCAGCTTTTCCTCATCACAGGTCACTGATCCCCTGGGCCAGGCGATTAACTCAAAGTTGCCCCATTGTGGATGTCGGTGTATAGATGTGTGTGCATCTGAAAGTGTGACTGGGTGAATGTGACTAGAAAAGTACTACAAACCTTCAGTCCATTGATAATTCATAAAGTCAACTGAAACTGATTATGGAGTGAACATGAAAATCTAATTTAACTCAGTGAGGAAGCATTGTTTTATCTGGTGTTGATGTTGGATCAATAGTGGTAGAAACAGAAGGAAGTGGGGCCACAACGTGGTGACCCACATCCTGCACAAGAACTGCTTTAGTGGAAAAGAACCAGCATTTCTTCAATGCTTTATGACATGACTCTGAGCAGGAAAACTAATAATCTGTAATCCCTTGTTTCTCAATTCACTTCTAAAGACTTTCTGCCCACTAATCTTGAGAATGTCGCTTCATCACTTATAGCCAAACATTTCCACTTCTGTCCAGCTGGCATTGTCTCGGAAGTCTTCTGACAAGCATTCGAGTCATTTCCTTCAAAACAAGCCATACTCAGACACCCAGTTGTTTTAAGCCAATTGTTAATGGGCTAACTAAAGCTTTTATCCGAGATGAAGCCCTTAAGACTTTTTGCAATGTCTCTGAACATAAAACGGTCTGATAAATATCTTAAATGCATCTCTGAAGATAATAAGACTCCAAATTGTTGCAAAATACCCGATAACCAGTTACAGACTGACAGGAAGCAAGAACTGACTCTTTCAAATTAGCTTTGGATAAGAAGTGCCATTATGGAATGTCATTTACAGAGGCTACACTTTTCTGATTTTAGGATAAGGGAAAATTGTGGAATGTTTTTAATTCAAAACAATCTTGGAACTAAAAAGGGTCTACATTCATTTTTCCATTTGATATAACTGAGCTAGAAGCTTGGATTCAGGCGATATTGGTTATACGGTATGAGGACATGAAAGGGAACAGCTGCCCAACTTTTTACAATAGAAACAGCTTAACAACACTAGAACCTCATTTCAATGGTAAAACATAAGAAACCAAACCAAACATCAGAACCGGCATGAAATTAGAAAAATAGGGGTTTTGTTTTTAAAAATGTCAATGTTTTTGTTGTGGGGTTTTGTTCTGAGGTTTTTCCCCAGTAAAAACTTACAAGCAACATTTATCTTCACTTTCAATAAACAGCTTAATTTTCCAGCTACTAGCTAGCCAAAGTGCATCAATAATGAAGCTGCCCTGTTGAAATGATTCCATTTCAACAGGGCAAATGGGATCATTTGCCCTGTTTCTCATTGTTTCTCAAACAATAAGAAAACGTTTAATGCATTCAGTTATTTAGAAGGAATTGTTAGATTATTGTCTGTAGTAAAACACACTCATTTAATAGAGACGTATTAAATGAGCAGAGTAAGCTGTTGAACCAGAGAGTAAAAATCAACAAGAATATGGTCACTTGCTATGATGTTTTTGTATTTTTGGTAGCAGACGTTTACGCTGCCCAGACATTTTTAACATGTTCCATTTGGTACTATACTTTTTAAATGGGAAGGTTTCTGCTACAGACCTCATAAAATCTACTAGCAGTCTTCTGTGTAGATAAAAATCTGACACCCACTGAAAAAATGTTGAAGTACAAGTCAATTCAAAGACATAATTAATCCCAGAGGGAACATAGACGTTGTTCTAACTCATACAATTCTCTTCAAAGAGTTGTTGTAGATGCTAATGACGTTGTGGCTGATGAGCTTTCAAAATGTTACACTTTTAAATGTTAGTTTTTATTTATGTCCAATATATTCAGTGATGGAATAAAACTGCATCCACATGCAGAGGTTCGCTAATGAAGCAGGTGAAGGAATTGCTCCAAGTTGTAAAAAGTGGTGAAGCACGCTTGTGTTTTTGCTCCGTAAGGTTTTGAACCAATACAAATCTAATCACAACAATGAAATAAAACACGCTTTATCTCAATGTGTTCTCCAACATTTATATAACTGTGAATCAATTCTGAAGGTTTTAATGATAAAAATGCACTTTATTGCTCTCGCTTAGAATGAATCAGATTAAATACTGTAGAAAACTGAGCGTTATCATGCTATTCAGGTAGAGCATCAGCATGCAGAACCATGCAGGGGTCATGGACATCTGTGTTACACAGGCTTTAGAAAGGTTTTCATTGGAGGATGAATTCTGTCTAGTTTATCACATTTTGTAACATAATGAAGAGCCCGAGTCACGCTGTACATTTTTAGCTAACTCACATTCTAAATAAGCAGCATCAGTAGTCATCAAGGATTAAAAATATGGTGTGAGAGCTGGAAATACATGAGATAAACCTGGCTGGGATGTGAACGAAGTTGAAAAGAAAATTGCACCAATCAGCAACTTTCTATCTGTCAAGATATTAATGAATTAAAGCACCAAGTGCCACACAATTTCTAACATTTTATTTAACGTTGAAGAATGATTAAAAAAACAGTTTATAGAAAAACAGAGCAGCACCTGTAAGATGCACTGAGCAGTCAAATGTATTAATTTGTTCAGGTTCTTGTAACAACTTAAGTCTATGTGTTTTCATATAATGGAGAATATCATTTTCAAATTCACAACTTTTATGACGCTGAAAAAATAAAATCTTATCAAGTATTTCTGGTTTAGTTTCTAGAGACAAGACTGACTTACAAGTAACTTTCATCAGGATATTGGAGCTTGTTTTAAGTCAGTATTTCCTTAATATTGATGAAAATCAACTAATTCCACTGGCAAGTTTTCCATTTATAATGATTGGAAAATGTATTTTTATAAGTAAAAAAAAATTGCCAGTGGAGCTTGTTCTTTTTCATCAATATTTAAGAATTACTGACCTAAAACAATGTCCTAACTTTTGCTGAGAAGTCACTTGTAAGTCACTACACTTGAAATAAGACAAAACTAAGATAACTGCACTAGAAACTATACCCATAATATTTGGTAAGACTTTGTTTTTGCAGCATACTTCAATTAACAAAACAATAAAAAGGGTCAACATGACATACTAGTACACAAAGTATCAGAAAAAAAAGATCAGACTGTGCCTCCCTGACCGCTCTGCAGCTGGTATTGACTGAAACGTTTAACTCCTCAGGCTCTGATTACCTGATTAAAATGTTTATTCGCTGCAATAATTTTTACTCCATGAGCCAGAGGCCGGTCAGTCGTGACAACACTTAGTTCATACGAGTCATAACCTTTTCCTCAATAATTCAATTCTGATGCTTGGAGACGTCAACGTCAAGTTCTGTTTTCCCCACTAAAGTAGAATTTATCGGGGATCATTTGGAGCAAAGCCTCTAATCTGAATCAGTCAGGGAAGAGTGAGTCCTTTGTTGGCTTCCAGTTCACGAGACTGCGTGTGATGGAGCCTGTTAGGAGTTTGGCGAACTGCGACGTGATCCACTAAACCCCACCACCCTCCAATCCTCCCCGCCTCACGTTACAAGAGTAAGATGTTTAACAAGGTGAAAAGCCTGCAGTGACGCATTTGGTGCTGAGCTTATTTTATTGTAACCCCCGATTCTCGTTTGAAGTTTATGAAAGCACTTTCACCCACTGGCCAAGGTCATGTTTCTACTTCTTTTGATAATTTCATTTATCAGCCTCTTGTGCTGTGTCTGACTTGTAGGTTCAGAACTTTAACAGTCTGGAGTTGGGGTGACTTTATGTCATATTTGGATTTTGTTTTAGTCTTTCTTTCAGGCTTACATATTTAAAAAAAAAAAAAAAAAGTATCGAAAGTTTCAACTGAACACACTGGTAACTCAAAAAGACACAAAACAGTATCTTTCCAAGCCAAACAGTTTTGGGGAAAACCCCCCCAAAAACACAGCCCGTTAGTAGAGGACTGAACAGTTTCTTTCCATGCGATAAGTCTAGAAAACATTCGTCTTGGACGGTTATTTTATTTTCCCCACCTTCTATCTCCACAGTGCGTCACGAGCGAGCCTAATGAGACGGTTTGCGGAGACCGTCAGCGATTACTTGAGGAAGGTCAAGGTTTGTGAGGAGCGTGGAGGAAGGACAGTAAGAGATTTCTGCAGCCGCCTTGTGTTTTTTTTTTTTTTTGCCTGCTGCGGGACGCCGCGCGCACGGCCCATCTGTGCAGATAGGGAGTTTAGAGCGCCTGTGTGCAGGCGATTGCTGACGTCAATTGGGCTTGAAGAACCAGTACAGCAGGAACCAATAATCTATTCCAGCCTCCCTTCCTCGCTTCTCTTTCCCGTATTTCACATAAACACGATTTGACTTCGAAACCGATTCTTATTCTGCAGTCTCATCCGCATGCTTGCCGTTTTTGATAGTGCATGGGATTTTTGGTATTGCTTTCATTGAATAATAATCTTTTGCATTAATAACTCGGGAGATTAATTTGCATGTACGATGCATGCAGATTGTGAATACAGTGTACTTGTAGTAATTAAGAATGGTGAGAGTTTTTTTTTTGTTTTTTTTTTGCAAACATTGAAATAGGCCTGAAGTGAACATTCTTGCAATTTTAGCTTTTTCCCTTCTAATTTAGTCAGTGATTTTTTTCCTAGTATTTAACTTGTTTTGTCTTGTTAAATGTACACCTGTGTTTTTAACATCTGTTTTTAAACTACATTTTTCACACAAAATGCACAACACAAATAAATCTGTGTAGTGCACCATTCATCTAGTGTAACATAAGAACTTCTTTTCCAGATTGCAGATTTTGATGCCATTTTTACTCTTTAAACTCTTCTTGTTAAAAGTTTACAGTAATAATGAGCAGGAAGATAAAAATAATGTTGTGTCTTTAATGATTTATTATTTCCATTCGGATGTTGAATCGAGAAAGACTGCCATAGACTGAGAAGGTGCAACCAGGAACAGAAACACTTACTCCAATCCTGTGGACTCAGTACCAACTGTGAAGCATGGTGGTGGTGTCATGAAAGACTGCAACTCCCAATTCTTCAAATTAGCAGGTATGGGTGAAACTTGAACGTTGAGGTTTGCCATGGAAACATTTTCAACCTCAGATAAACTTACTAACTTTACTTGACTATAATTCAAGAAAGCTACACATCATCTCAAGAGCAGAAAAAAATATTTAGCCAGAATTTTACCTACCAGGGGGGGTGCTTTCCCCCCCCCCTGCCAATGTACCCAGATATTACTGTGGTTGTATGAAATTAACCTCGGTGGATAAGTGAAATTGCACCAATTCAAACTCGTGCACCAATTTCTCTGTTTCAAAATCCTTTGAGACTGTTTGTTCCAGTTTGTTTGAACTGGATGATGAGCCAGAAATTAACAGTGTGAAGTTAATCAGGAGTAGCTGAACCCAACTTGGAAGCTGTTAGAACTAGTAGGACAAGATTCATGCATGTGTAGACAACACCTCATTTTATGACAGAGATATTTCCCAGGCAAATCACAAGCTGGGAACTTGGCTCTCTCCCTGAGGTGTAAAAAGAAGGCCAACAAAACGCTCAGAGTTTCTAATAAAAAAGGTTTTAAATACATAAATGTGGAACGTCAAGCTCTTTAAACAGAGTTTATAACATTGAAAGCATATTTTTGAGCACAATGAGGTTCCTTTACTTTGTTCTTGGGCCTGTTAAATTTTTTTAAGCAAGAAGTGACAGATTAAAGAGTTTGCTGCAGGTATAATCAAGTATGCAAATTCACTGAGAGCATTTTGTTTGTGACAGAAAGTGCACTTACCTGAGAGACAGACTTTGGTGACCGAAGGCTGATTTGCAGCAGGAGACCTCCTGTAACAAGAAAATAGATAAGAATCCTATGAAATATTTAGTAAGAGGCTTTTTTTTTATTTAAAACTCACAGGTAATCAAGAATGGCTCAATACAAATGGCCGATGCAAAAGCACGTTGTACTTCAGTTACACCAAAAACTCCCCATGCAACAAAACATGAAGAAAACTAACCCAGATATAGGTTTACAGGCGAAATATTATGCTTCCTTGAATAGGTTAGAATATATCTATGACCTATTCAAAACATGTTCATTATATATTTTGCACAAAACCATTCTCAGAGAATGAACATTTGGTCTGTTCAGTTCAGCCTATTTTTAACTTTTTTCACAATGAGTTGTTGTCACTTTCAATCCAAATAAGCTGCTGCTGGCCACGACCCCCAACTCAACGTTTGCACTCAAACAAATGCACATCCATCCGTCCGTCCATCCATCCATTTTCTAACAGTCTTGTCCCTTGGTGGGGTCGGGAGGGCACTAGTTTTCTTATTCTAGTGCTAAATGACACTAAAAGTACTTTACCCCTATTCTAACATACAGTATGCTGTCATTACCGCCTATATTACTTCTATAGGTTGTTTTTTGATGGGGGGACGGGGGATGGGGGGTAAAAAAAGAAAAAGAAAGATTTAGAAAAGTGTTTCTTATGCCTAAATCTGTGGTTCTGTAATCATGTTATGTATTGGTATATATGCACACAACTTTACATTTGTGTCTGCCTGATAATGTAATTTTTAAATATTAAATCAGAAGACCTACTGGTAATCAGTTACTTGGTACTTAAATGGTTTTTATTATAATATACTTTGTTTGTCTTGAGTAATTTCTTGGATGTTTACATTTTACTTTTACTTGAGTAAAACTTTTGTATACTCTACCCACCTTTGATTATTTGTGTATATTGATGCCAACACTAGACTGTCAGAATAAAACACACCAATAAGCACTAGTTGGATGTCAGTGTGTCTCAATTTAAGTCCAAAATTCTGCCAAGATAAACAATCAGAAACTTAAAGTGTTCATATCTTCCACCTCTTTGCACAAATAAGTTCTGTGCGTCCACCACTGACACTCTCCATGACTGCAGAGTCATTGGAGTGTATCTACATGACATAGTTGCCATTTCTGCAAAGGTGAAACAACCAACAGCAGTTGCTGAGCCTGCGTTGCTCCAGGGGTGCTAAACGTTGGGGCTTGAGGCTTAGCAAGATGTCACAAGTTGCTGCAATGAGTGTGAACCTGTTGCTGTCAGCATGACTGTGTCTAGTTTAAAACCCTGGAATATGAGGATGAGTGTTTTAAGAGTAAGACTGTCTATGTTTGAGGCTCTTGTTTCGGCTCTCTGGTTGCCTGATACGGAGTCAGACTGCTGGTCCGGGTGGCTGACACTCAGTTGACAACAGCCTGTAAGCATCACCATTCACTATTTTCTGGCGAATCTCAACTGGGTTGATCATTTCTAGATAAAAATATCTGGCCTGCTCAAACCTGACCTGGATTGTGCTGAAAAGAGGTTCTTTAAAAATTCAATTTGAGGTTTATTCTATTTGTGAAAACACACAAAAGGGTCATGGACAATATTTTCTACAATCAAGACCACTTTGAATAATTTGCATCTATAGTTATCAATCACCCAGGCGGTTGTAGTCATCCACCCTAATTTTCTAAATGTTGTAGCAGGGAAGACGGGCTGCATTATGTTTACACAGAAGAGAGAACATGGTGCTGCTTGTTCGGTCCAGGTTACACTGGAAGACATCCGAAAATAACTTTTTTTTAAAACAAAGATTTGTGATCTTGACCTGCAATCTGCTTAATCCCTCAATATTTTCATATACATTTAGATATTTTCATATTTGTGAAGGACAGTTGTATGCCTGTTCCTGTTTTTCCTTTTTATGACTCTGCAGTTTTGTCCGATCATATCGAAAAAAACATTTGCCTACTTGATGTTCAACAAACATGTAGAACGTATGTAAAACTTGCTGTGTAACAAATCATGTAAAAGAAAGTGTTGCTCTCTCTCCCTCTTCGTGGCGTCTTGCTTTTCAGTGACCATGTTTGTCGTCAAAGCAGAAAAGGCTAAACAGCTGCTCTCTGGATTCTCCGAACCCGTCACAGGCCTACAGTGACCCTCCTCCCTGAGGTTGCATTGACACACTGTGCACCTCTGGTCAAGATGATGCAACTGCTCAGACAAATGACAGATCAGATCGAACCATCAAGACATAAAATGGGGCAAACACCTCCGTCACAAAAAAAAAATAAATAAAAGCTCCCTGTGGTTTGTAGGGATTTTATTTCTGCACATCACTGAAAATATGAAGGATTTAACAAATCAATTTGTAACCTAACTTCAGCATTAATGTTTATGGTGCTTTGGCGCCTCCTGGGGAAACAAATTGGCATGCCGAGTTCTGTCAGGTAAACATGAAGCATTTTTAAGAGCTACATTTTTCAGCTCATTTTCTACACAAAATAGAAAAATAAGTATTTTAAATAGCTTTCAATTACATCCAAACAGACCAAGTATTTACCAAGGATTTTTGGTCTAATTTCTAGTGTACCTGAAGTCAAAATAACTTGCAGGTAACTTTTCAGTAAATAATTTGAGCTTGTTTTAAATCAATAATTCCTTAGTATTGATGAAAAAGTATGAGTTATAAGTGAAATAATCTGTCAGTGGAACAAAACATTTCTCCTCATCACATAGGAATAATATCTTGTTCCATTGGCAAATTATAACTAGTACTTTTCCATCACTATTAAGGCATTAGTGACTTGAAACAAGCTCCTGTATTTTGCTGAAAGGATACTTGCAAATTAGTTTTGTCTTATTTCAAGTGCACTAAGATACTAGAAACTAGACCAAAAATAATTTGTAAGATATTTTGTTTTTGCAGTGAGCCATTTTAGAACATAAAACCAACAACAAAATAAATATACTTACTTATTAGACACACATTGTATATTTGTCAAGGTGGTGAAATTGTTCCTAACAGTTCGTAGGCTTGCCAGAACCTAAAAACATGAAAACAAAAATTAATACAAAGAGGTAGACACCACCAAATCTATAAAAACAAGCAAATAAACAAACTTAATTTATTCCGGAAAGGCAAATTACATAGTAAGAATGTAAGGAATGCAAGCAGAGTTTAGAATAGTCAAGAAAGTTTGTCTGGTCTTATTTTAAAAAATGTAAATGTATTAACATTGTCTTTTAATACAATCTTATGGAATACATGCAGACCCCCACACACATAAAATAATTTTAACTTTAAGAAATTTAGACTGAATATTTGATGTGAGTTGCACAGGGTGAAGAAAGAAAAGATTTTGTTTGTCCATATGCCTTGTTATGCTGATTCAGATCCACCAGGGGGCAGAAAAGTTCATCTTAAGAAAGTTAGGATGCCCTCTGCAACAATAAGCCCTTGCATCTAAACAGCTTCAGACAAGTTTGTATTAAATATGTCACTGAGTTGTTATTAATGCTTGTTTTTTTGCCCTAGATTTCCTGACGGATCAGCTGTTACCTGGGCAAATGGAGTTACAATCAGGTCCTCGCTGTGCCTGAGAAGAAATATGACAACTTGAGGTTATATCTTAAACAAGTAACGGTTGTTTAGAGAATCTGCTGCCATATATGACCACAACGCACAGTTCTCCCACAATGGATGAATTTCGCGACAAGGACTTTGGTGACAGCTCGTAGTCGCTGTCAGAGCGGTACAGGAAGGACTCTCTGCGCTGGCCGTGACTTGCTAGGTTGGGGTGCAGGACCAATCCGGAGCCTGGAGAAGCCTGCGGGTCTGATGGACTGCAGCACAGCGACGGGCCATTTTCAACCTCGAAGCTGAAAGAAGAAACAAAAAAACAAACAAAAAAGAAATGATTTTGAACAATGATTTTGAATACAAATCCTTCTAAAAAAGACAAACAAAAAAAAAACAACAACTTGAACTGGCTTTGTTCACAGCTTGCTTTTGACCAGCCTTTGACTAACGTTAGCTGGTCAAAGGTTGGCTTACACCAGCTAACCTTTGATCAGTTAGCCTAGCCAAAGCCTAGCTGGTCCAGGTTTCCTGGAAGAAAACCTGTTAAATACTGCCTGCTACAGTTTTGATATTGGGTGTAGGTTCACCTTCCAACCATCAACATACAGCCAGAGTTACAGGAGAATTTTTGAACAAAGCAAATTTATGTTAGCCAGGTCCAGATCTCAATCCTTTTGTGAATCTGTGGCAAGGATTGAAAATTTCTGTTCACCAACACTCTATTCAATCTGAAAGTCTCTGAGCTGTTCCGGAACCTCTTTCCCTTCCCCCCCACAAAAAAACAGGCAAGAATATTCACTTCTTCATGTCTGGAGCCTAAAAAGTCGCAATCAAAATGCTTGTAGGTATAAACTGCAGTAAAATAACTGCAGTTGCCTTTTCATAACAGCTGAATGACCCAGTGAGCCACTGCAGAAGCACAGACAGATAATCTATTCATCACCAGAGAGTTGAGGCAGGAGGAGAGGACCAGATATTATGTAACCAGATGGTGAGGGCAGAAGTTTAAACTGAAAGGTCAGAGCCTCAGCACTAAGAGGAGCCAACAGATGCAACAAACCATGAAAAAAATGTAACAGAAGAAACTCTGGAAGTTTAGTATGTATTTTCTGTCAAAACAATTTGACAAAAACCGTCCATGTGCATCAATACGTCAACATTTACCTTGAATTTACAGGCACCGCTGTAATAAGCGCTACATCTGGGGTTAGCTCCGCCATTGGGATGAAAAGTTCCACACCTCTGCCAGCGAAGCACGGATTAATGAGAAATGTGCAAAATCTGATTAAACGCATGCAAGACCAACAGCGTATCCATGTTGTCCTGTGCATCATTAAATCCCCTCGCTTTCAGCAACATTGCCACCATGCTTATCCCACACAAATCTAATCTCTTAATCTGAGACAAGCAGGAAAACGCCATATTTTCAAATTTTGGTAAATCTGGGATTAACTGCATATATTACGAAAGTCTGAGATTTCAAGAGATGAAACATTTACTGTCTTCACTTAGCAACACATAATAGCATAGATCACATTTTTGTAATCTTGCCATGTACTACCTAAACATTTACAGGAAACAGTAAATTTAATATCATCCATACCGATTGGTCAGTTGAAAAAACACAACAAAAAAAAAAAACAGAACAAAAACAATAGGCTTCGTACAGGGAAGGTAGTTTAAAGGTCACCTGGGAGCAACAAGTTGTGCTCTGCTGACAACCTCCTCACTGAAGTCAAAGTACCGAGCTCTGCACCTGGGGGATCTCCGCCACATTTTCCTTCAGCTCCACTTCTTCCCTTTTCATCCAGCGACAGAACTCAGCGATTCTGTGTCTGCTGACGGACTCAGACTCCTTTTTCCCTTTTCTGTCCAGTAACGAGCGACGCACCAGGATAACATCGGCTTGGCAGACGCTCGCAGGCTGAGCTGAGCTGGAACACTGGGAGTGGAAAGGGAGTCGCTCTGTTTATCTGACCGACTGTCCCTTACTACTCTGTATTAAAACCCAGCTGCAGATTAGTCAGCCTGTTCACCGTCTCTACTGACTTTCATTTGAGGTTTTAAAACCATGGAGGTTTGGAGGGGAATAATGGTTTAAAGTAGGCTCAATATATAGAATATGATTTATTTTAGAAATAATCACTAGTGTGCATCTCACCCAATGGCCCGTGGAGAAAGTTACCCTGCAAAGATAAGCAGGTATGGACTCAATTTAGCTTAATTAGAGTAAGAAACAATGGTTTCATATGAGAAATTGCTATCTGCTATGTTTGCTACATTATAATCCAGCCTAGTCACCAAAAGTTTAATTTTCACTTTCCTATAGTCCTACCAAACAACTCAGGATTCTGGTCGTGACATAAGCCACAGCACAGTTTTAATTTGACAAGTTGCCATTGTTTATACACTGCATGTCCAGAGCCCTCATCCCAAAAAGTGTCTTAGAAAGCCTGAAAGCTGGTTCATCTCACTGATGTGAAAAACTAAGCAGAACCAGACCGATATATTGTAAACATCCTGACAAGAAAACAGAAAAGACAAGCCAGCCACCAGAAATACATGCAGTGAAGATCAATACCAGGTATCTGCTAAACAGCACATTAAAGCTCCAGTATGTTACTTTTGTACAAAATATGTTTGTTTTTTTGTTTTGTTTTTTTACACATATTTGTTAAAACTGTCACTATGTTGTACAAGACAGGTAATCTGTGAAAAGATCAATTTCCTCCACCTACCCCCAAGCTACCACTGCCGTCTGAAGAAATGCACAGCTCAGGACCAAAAACAACCTATCAGAGCCAGGAAAGTGAAAGTGAAAGGAAGAATGAGACAAGTTACAGAGAATGGAAGCAGAGGTGTCAACCTCCAACTCTTCTGGGCAACTTTTAAATGTGTCCCCAGGTCATCACATTTGAATCCAACTCCTAGACTAATGGCCTCTCTACCTGACTCAGGTTATGTTGAAGAAGTTCGTGTTTACTGTTCCAAGCATCCTTCCATGTTTGCTTAACATGGATTTGTGCCTCATCTCTGAGCTAAAAGGAGAAGCAGCATTCAGTTACTATGCACCGCTAATCTAGAAAAAACTTCCAGAAAAGTGCAAAGATGCCAAAACACAGAGTTCCCTTAAATCAGGACTAAAACCCCACCTGCATAGAGTTGCATTTCATTCGTAATTTCTGGGACAAGAATGATATATTTGATGTGTGTTTGATGATTTTGACTAAATGTAATGTAACTGCTCGTTTCTCAATTAGTTACTGTGTTACGTTATTTTTTTTATTTTTTTATTTTTTGCTGTGCAACACTTTGAACAGCCTTGTTGCTGAAATGTGCTACACAAATAAATCTGACTTGATCAAAACCGCCATTGACACTGGAAGCCAAGGGTTGCTGCTTCGCTATCAGGAGATGCAACATAAACTGAACGATTTGTTCTTCAATGTCCCTACAGACCACACACACACACACACACACACACACACACACACACACACACACACACACACACACCCACACACCTTAGGTTATTCCCTACAAAAACAAGAAAATGAACTAAAACACAATGGAAAACGAAGTGAAACTAGCACACGCTCCTACTGTACACACACACACAAAATGCAAAACTTTGAAGGTCATACAGACACAGGCTCATATTTTATTAATGCACTCTGTCTACAGTGATGGAAGATGCAACCCTAATTTAATAAAGTCAGCCAAGCAATCAGCAAACCATCTCCAGATGTCTTTTGTAGAGCAAAGCTGCCCTGGTACATGAAGGCAAAACAATTTCCTCCATGTGGAGAAAATTGTTTTGCCTGTGTGTGTGAGCATAAAAAAAATAAAAAAAATTGTACACTTGTTTTTTTAAACATGTGTTAATTTATTTGCTGATGTTTATTTAGATTTGTGTTGTGGTGAAAGAAAATCACTTTCACCTCCCAAGAGCGTTCGTGTGGGCACAGAGTTAACTCAGATAAGCCAAACAGAAGCTCTGTGGAACATTTTCCACATCTGACTGGACAGAAACAATGTTTGTGGAGCCCCGAGGCTCAGCTGTAGCTGCCATAAAGCAAAGATAACAAAGATAAGCCATTCGATAGAACTATATTTACATTTTTGAGCAATTCAATTTTGCTGGAAAAGTTTAGGGAGGATGAAAAAGCACCTGGGTCTTCATCTGCACGCCAAAAATTAAAATAAGTGCAACATCTTTTAAACCATGTTCAAACAGCAGAGTTCATCACAAGAATGTTTCAATATATTAAGAGAGCAGCTGTAAAAGAAGGTTTCCGTTGTTAAAATGGTAGTGGTTTAACTCCCATAATAGATCTAAAGCTCATACATAGATCTGAGTTATGATATGCAGGCAGCTGTTTCTGGGTGATGTGACTGAAACGTCTATTAGTGATCTGCGTCACCCAGAGCCACTAGTGCAGCTACTTCAGGTCCCACAGTGTGTGCTCTAACCAGGCACAGAGGAGGGCTGAGGTTTCTGTCAGGGATCATTCTAGGTCAGAATGTACTAGAACAAATCATCATCATCATCATCATCATCATCATCATCATGCGTCAACTTTTGCAAACGTATTTCAAAGTGACATCAAAGAAGTTTGTTCATCACCTGCTTCTGAAGCGAGAGCTCTGAGGAACTGTGGGTTTCTGATCTAGATTAACAACAGTCAAACGTCAAATGTCTACTTACTATGCAGAAAAGATAACACAATGCATAAAGGGCTTTTACTAGGGGTGCAGCGATTGCAGTGTTTTGGCCGACTGCTGATGACCAGCAAAAGCTTGACCTGCCAATTTGGATTTTGGCCATTGCCAATTTTCTTGGCTGAAATGTTGCTAATTAGTTTGCCTCTTGAGTTGAGGCACAACTAACTTACAAGTGACTCTTCAGAAAGACATAGCAGGTTGCTTTAAGTCAATAATTCCTAAGTATTGATGAAAAAGTAATAGTTCCACTGTCAGATTATTTCACTAATAAGTCATTTTTCCCTCGTTGTAAATGAAATTATCTGCCAGTAGAATTAGAAAGTTTTCATCAATTCTAAGGAATTATTTACTTAAAACAAGCTCCTACAACTTGCTGAAGAGTTACTTCTGAGTTAGACGTTTTAGTCAGGTGTACTGAGATGTTTGTATTAGAAACTGGACAAAAAATACTTGGTATTAGAGGTTTTAAGGCACCCTTGATATCAATAATATTAATATTCTGCTGCTGAAACCTAGACTTGCACAGGGCAGTCGCTCAGATCCACAACTTTTGGGGTGTGGCCCAAAAGATTTTTTTTTTCTTTTTTAAAGGATGAGCGCTTTGCAAAAATTGTACTTTATATAAAACTCAAAGACCTAAATCGTCCAAGTTGTATTATTTGGTTTTTTTTTATTGAATAAAATAAGCAATATTCAAGAATTTGAAAATGATTACCGGTAAGTTATTATACAACATGGCTAGAGGATATATCAAACCTACAATGCTGATGTACAGGACTAAATGTTAATGAACTGTAATTTGCATTAGTAACATAATTTCTCCTCTGTTGATAGGGCACCGACAACCATGCTAAACCCCCTTAAATTACTTTTCTATGAGCTTCAATAAATCATTTAGGGATCACATCTAGATCTCTAAATGCTTTGAGTTGCTGCAATACGATTGGTTGTTGTTATTTGGGTTAATAAATTAAATGGGTGCATCTCATTAACTCATCGATGACTGAGTATTTGGCGCTTCAGGGAGACGAACAGATCACTCATGACTCATGTTGCTGTCAGGTGTGAATCGGTCTTAGATTCCTTTTTTTTTAACAAGTTTTTAACAGTTTGACATGAGTTGTGCAGATTATCTTTCCTGGTTTATGTACTAATTAAGAAAGGGTTACACAAGGTTTTACAAACTTCACCTTATAACTGAAGCAACAAACATGAGTAGGTACTAAATACCACTGTTTGCTTTCGGTTTGTGGACCAAGCCTTCAGAAAATTATGATTTTTTTTTTAATTTAGCAACATTCAAAGTCTGTTTCATCGCTATATAGAGCTGTAAATATTTCATTCAAAATGTGACAAGGCTGTTCTAAACTGCTGTCATATATGACATGCATTAAATGAATTTAATGCAGAGTTCAAGCTTGAGAGAAATACGATGAAGTCACAGCCAACATGAACAGCTTTTTTATGAATCATTAACACCTCACAGCCCACAGATGTCCCTGGGTAATAAATCAAATGCACCCTTTCACTGGGAATATTCACATCTCTGTCAGAGCTGCTATCTCTGACCTACTTGCCGAGTGACTTCATCCTTGATAGCCTGAAATAAAGATTGTTCAAGTCCAAGTCAAAAGACAGTTTTATTAAGTATAGTTTTTCTCTGAAATCCAACTCAGTTAAAAAAATAAAAATAAAAAATCTCTCAGAAGTTGGAATTTTACTGATCAAATTAGTCTTCAGGAAATTTGGAGTTTGTAAATAAGTTTGTAAGTAAGTGATTCAGTTAGAATGGACAATTTGAGAGACAATTTCATACTAGATCATTACCTCGGCAATCAAAATCCAATTTAAATCAAAAAATCATTTAACATACTAACAGTAAGAAAATGTCAAAAAGTCTGATGTCTTTAGGAAAAGTTGTAATAGTTCAGAAACCTATTTGAAAGAAAGACACCAAGTTGCACCCACAGTGCAGATCAGTTGCAGATAAATTAACCATTTGATGTGGGACATTGAATGTGAGCAGCAGAAAGATGAAAGCAGCAAATGAAAGGGTCACTGGGTGACTTTGAAGAGAAATCTTCACTGTGAAGTTTAAAGTAGCAATTCGAAGAACAAAGGATCCATCTGCTTAAGTGCATTTCAGCAATAATTAAAAAAAACTATTTCACATCAATTTTCTGCATTGAATAACATCTTCCACTAGTGTGCATTAAAGACAGACATTTATCATTTCTTTGCACTGCTGGGTGCTATTTATTTTTTTTAATAAAAATGTTGCAAAACCCTGTGATCTTTCACTATAAATCAAGATTATGTTTATTGCTGATTTTTTTTAAAGTCCTAAGACAAGAATAAGGAAACAGAATCATGAATTTTAAATTTACAAACAATTTGTGACAAATATCTGAGCAGAAGAGGAGGAAAGTTAAAGTTTTTGTCCTAATGGCCTCCCTACAGAAGCTACCTCTAGGGGGCGTGTTAGACTGATCTGAACCAGTCGTACCAAATCCTTTTCGCAGTAGCAGAAGAGGAGAACCGCAGAGTTGTGTGACCAACTTCTGCATTTAACAAAATGAGATGCGCCACTTCTCTATGGTTTTGAAAAAGGGAGAAAGCACTGTGAAAACGATGGCCTCTTTTTATACAAGATGCCAACAGGATTATTTTATAGAAATAATAGGGATAATAAAATAGGAGGAATCTCAAGCTGTGTTTCCATTCACAAAACTGTGTCAAAATACATGTTGAAAAAACACAATTTTGTAATTGCATTGACTCCATTAAATAAGAAACAATTAAAATCACACGTGATATGTTTGTTCACACAATTAGTCATTAAGGTGTCTCACCTGTCAGGGTCGGCCTGCGTGATGTCGATGCGCGGTAGGGAGGCGATGGGCAAACTTGTGGGTCTTGTTCGGGTCATGGGATCTTCTTCTGGCGTCAGCGGCCTGCCCCGGTCCCTCTCCTTTTCTGCCTGTCGCCAGGACAACGGAGGCAGCTGTAGGTTACCAGAAAAGCGGCGGTGCACTTTGCACACCTCCACGCTAAGAGTGCTGCCGGTAGAGTATTGTCCCGCAGGAGGATCTGTATTCTCCTAAAGAAGCAAAAGATTTTTTTTTTATAGCTTTTACTTTTTGTTCAACATTGAGAAAAACTCAGTAGATATTAGGATTAACATTATTAAAAGGAAGTTAAAATGGAGTATGTCCTAGAAAAATATAAGTATCGCTTTTGTACATGTAGGACAAGTGAATTACAACACTGATAGGATCTGATATAACAATAATAATAGTGAATGTTAAGATAATAAATAACAGGTAGTCCATGATGTTGCGATGTGCTTTTGCGATTGTTGCAGCCTAAAATTACTAATTTTGTGGTACTCTTTTCAAAAAGTTGTGGTAAAAGTTCTGAATATTTTTTAAGCTTTATTTTTGCCATAACATGACCTTACAAAAATATTTCAATTGTTGCCCATAACCTTCTTGAAACAGAGACAAATATTTAAAGTGCAAATAACATTTCCAAGTACTTGCAAGTATTCAAAAATACTTTGTAGAGCCCACAGAGAAATTAAACATCATAGATCATAATAATTGAAAATTCTTAAAAGAGTTATTGTAGATATTGTAGAGTCAGATATGGCTTTCAAGAGGCGACGTAAAACAAGAAGTTAAATTAGAATGGGTTCTAAGGAAATTGGTCAAGATTCAGACGAGTTTTGCGGTGATTGGTCAGAAATAAAGAAAATACAGAAAATGTTCAAGTCAAATTTGCAGAAAAGTTACAATAACTGGTGAACATTGCAAGTCCGTGAACAATTTGTGAACAATGAGTGAATTTGCATTAATAGTTGCGATTACTACATCGCAACTTCTTAGACAGACTGAAATAAGAAAACTAAACACAAAAGGTAAGCATCACAGAAAGTTTTGGGGAAGAATGGACAAATGTTTAACACAACAAATAAAATCTTTTCAGAGACTCAAAGAAGAGAATTTAGTCAGTAACCAGACAATCTGCCTGCCCTGTTCACAGCAGCAGCAAAACTTATCTTTTATCACTTTTCAGCTCGGAGAAGAAAAACGACTCATTTGATCCACTTGACCCCTGAACTGGCAATTGACATGTTTATGAAGCTGCCCCGGATATAAATCGTGCCCTTAATGTGAGCATTTAAGCAAGAAGCCCAAAGGGCCGGGCTGGAACAGCGGGGCTGTAAACAAGCCAAAGCACTGGGGGAAACAGGAGTGGGCTGGCACAGCTCATTTCCTTCCACTTTATGTTCACCACATGCAAGAGGAAATGAAACACGCCAAAAGTTTTCAAATGAGGGAGGGAGGTGTGGAAGCTTCATGACGACAAAGCGGGAAGGGGGCGGGGGAGGAATTCCTCGTGGACGAGGCAGGCAACAAATTGTCTGTTGTCAGTGTGTGTGGGGTGAAAGCAAGTGGACAAAGAGGATGAGTGGGCAAGAGACTGAATCTGACAGAAAGTGAGAATAAAAAGATGAGAGCTACAGTCTGGCCAGGTCTCAGAACTTACAAATATTTCATTTCATGGATGTTGCAAGTCTTTACTTCTTCTTATTACCTTTGGTCATTTAGGATTGGGGATTTTTCAAATCAGTTCCAGTCAGATGTTATATTAAAGTTTATAAATCAATGCCAGGTGAATGCCCGAAAACTGAGTAGCTTAAAGTGAGGTAAATTAACAGAATAAATCTCATCATTACCATGGTGAACATTACTGTTTTATATTTTAGTCACTGTCCAATGGCTGATGCTGAAGTATCTGTTCTACATGACAGAGACAGATATTTAGAAAAGATAAAAAGGTGTTTCTGCAGGTCTGCTTTAATGTCCTGCTCCACTTCAAGGAAAATGTGTTCATATCCCAACCACAATATTCCGTATCTGATTTTTTTTCAGTGATGAAGGAAGAAACATTGACGTCGAACGGGGTTACCAAGTCCAAGCCTAAGGGTGTTGGTGAAGGAGTGAACCTAAAAGTAGCAGGATAGTAGACTTTGTTTATTCTTATTTCCTAACTTGCACTCTGAGTGTTTTTGTGTTTAGCACTCATGCTTTGTCCCGTATTCCTGCACCTCCAGTCAAACTATGTGGCAAGAATGCGCAGAGTTTTCTCCCCATCTGTAGCCTTGAATCTTGTGCTAAGCTTAGTTTTTTAAAAATGTTTTGGGAGGACATTGGTGTTCAGTGAGTTTTTCCTTGCCATTGCTGACTGTTTTTTTTCTGTCTGTGTGGATAGGAGAGCTGAGCTGAGTCGAGCCCCGCCACCAGGTAATGACAGTAACTAGTGTGCGCCTTATGCTGGTAGCCGATAAAAACAAATTCTGAGAAATTCCACATTTTGTTGTAGATTCTATTTTGTTTTGTTCTGTTCCACAATTCAATCCACATTTTCCTCATCGATCATAGGGCCCTACTTGTTGTCCTGTTTGGCAGAGGCGTCTAATACAAACTTCTAATTTGGCTGGTTGACAGTATTTGCTTTAAAAAATGATGTCTACTGACTTTTAGACAAAACGGGGACAGAGAAAGACAAAGTATGAAAGACTTGTATGTTGTGTACTAATATATTGTACAGTTAAGCTTTCCCACTTACGGTGGTAAAGTTAGCACTTGCTACCTAGCTTCCCATTAGCGCTAAACCAAAAGGCCTCTTTCAGTGTTTGTACGAGTTTAAATTCCATTTGATCAATTTGTTGAAAATCTAAATTGCCTGGAGCCAGGTTATGTGGTTTAATTCAACAATGAGGGAAGGTTGTGTAGATCAGTTAGTGAAACCTCTAATTTGTCTCTGAAAACACAAAAAGTACCATTTTCAATGCTCTTCTGGTGATTTATTAAAATTGGAGAAACATAAAAAAAACATTCAGTTGTGGAGTGGTATATTCTACACCAGTCACTGAATATCAAAAACATGGTTTGTAATTTGTGAAAGCGTTGTAAACACACACACACACACACACACACACACACACACACGCACACACACACACACACACACACACACACCTACACACACACACACAAAAAAAAACACACAGGTATTCTTAGTTTTTTCCAAAATACAACTAAAAGCACGTCCCACCGCATTCTTGTAACCTTAACATCGTCCTTGGTGTTCACATAGGTGACTCAGTCAGTACATTTTTTAAGCTAGAATGGTTTTAACATGTCGTTTTTTACGTTTTGTTAGCCTGAATTACCGTGGTACCCAAAGGTTCCTTTGTTTTAAGAAAAATTTCAATTGAAGATTGAAAGCTCCTTCTAAACAAAAGTCACTACCACTGAATGCAGGGATGCACAAAGCCAAAAATCAATAAGACTGTTAAATGCAAAACAGAGACCTGACAATAAGAGCAAAGGTCTCTGATAAAATAAACATAAACTCTGATAGTTTTTCAGGGCTGATTGGCAATAAGGACAGCTCTGTTGACTCTCTTGCTCTTTCCAGGGAAAGCAATTTGTCTGATTTATTGCCTCCGTCTATCCCAGATATATTGTGCCTGCAGCAGAGCATCACTGAAGATGCAGCCTGGCAGGACACGACTACTCTAACCACTGATCCCAGGCTCTTGTCAAATGAATATTAAAGGTAGCCATCCCTTGTCAATAATCCAGGGCTTTTGATGTTTCACTACTAAATAATTTTAGCTATTTAATACCAATATCAGATTTCAAGACATGAGATTCTAATGCTCTATGATCTCTACTCGGTCCAATTTGCATTGTAATATCAGCTGCTTTACTCCCAGTGAACAGTTCTGTATAACATATGAGATTGTGCAGCAGTTATGTTGCAGTAAAAAGCTTAAGTCTGCAGTATGTGTAATAAAAGGCTGTGGGAAAACAATGAACCTTGCAGGAAGTTGGAACAGCTATATTCTGTGATAATAGAAAGAGTTTCTTGGTACAGAAAAAAAAAAGTCTGCTGTTCTCTGGGGCACTTCCAGGAAAGCTTTTTGAAAGCAGCTTTCATAAATGAGGTAGGTGTGCGACAGCATCTAACAGGCCCGCTCTGCGCGGTGACTGAACTCTCCGGTGATTATTGAACTCACGGTTTAAAGATTCAAGAAGTACAATCTCAATGAAAGGTGGAAGATGAAAACTCAAGAATTTTGTTTGTGTAAATAACTCAAGTAATAAAGCCTGCTGATTTACATTTGAATGAAATTATACACCAAGGTTTAATGATGCACTCAACTCAAGGAGGTGCAACAACGCCATTAACTGACGAAGTGCACAGCCATGTTAGTGCTTGTTCATCAAGTTAACTGTAAATGAATAAATAAATAGCTCTTCTTGAGGAAAACGCTGCAGTGATGAGAAATATTTTCATCATCATCTGAGACCTGGTTTCCACCCCTAATTATACATGAATTAAAGACTCCTGTGGTTATTCTATGCATCAGAACTACAGTTGCTAATTCACTATTTACTTGCTTATAGATGGGTGGATCACGTAATGAATTCATAACAAGTTCATAACAAATTGTTTCTGGTGTGAAGGTTTGCCACAGATTTTTAAAAGTGCACGCATCATAACCCGATCTGTCACTATCGTTCTTTGGCTTTAAAAGTTTATTAAATGCCTATTTTTAAAGAGGCAGTATTATCCAAATTAAACTTTTTTTGAGCTTTACGAAATGATATAATGTTATTCCCTCATCAAAAGCATACCTAGAATGTTGTCTTGATTTTTCATAGATATCTGAGAAATCCTTTAGTCTCCATGGCAACCATTCAGCTATGCAAAACGCCTGGGTGGACCTAGCTCTGCCTTTGAGGCTCAGCTCCTCCTCTGAACTGCAGTTTCCACACTGCCACACAGAGCAGCCTCCCCCCGCGACTTCCTCACTCAGCTCCTTCAGACTAGCCAGCAACAATTAGCAAACATCTGTTGGAACTGCACAACTGCTGAGCTCATTATAGGAGCTACTTCTCAGTGAAACTCTGATGAAAATGTTGTGAAAGGGTTGATGGAAGAAAAAACATTGTGACGACTTTCTGAAGACAGAGTTTCAGGAAGAGCAGGAGTTTCTAAAGAGATAGAGGCCAATTTGAAAGCAAATTTTCCTTTAAGTCATACATATAGCATTTTTGTAACAACTGAAGTTAATATAGTTACTTAATTGTGCTATAAAATGGCACTATGTGCCTGGAATACACATAATACTGCCCATAAGGCAGTGCAGATGCATGTCCTTTAGTCTAACCTAACCTTGCTATGCAAGGTTAGCAGAGCCCATTGGATCTTTACATTAATGTCACCATCTGTTCCAGGATCCTATTATCAATCACTTGCGGATAATTAGGATAACTGCAGTTCAACCTTATTTTAATATCTTTAATTTCTTCACATTTCTTTTAGGTGTAAAAAACAAAACAAAACAAAAACAAAAACAAAAAAAACAAGAATTTCTTGTGCTCTGTTTGTTAAATATTGATTAATATATGCTGTGGTATGAGTGGCCAGAGGACCAGAGGGAGGCCAGTCGCAGCAGGGACACTTTCATCATCAGGGTCTGGCCTGTCCTCTGAGCTCCATTTGGAGGATGTCAAAGTAAACGATCTGGCTTTTCTGCCCAGCAATAAACACCAGTGGTGTAGAGGAGAAACAGATGGCCCTCTCTGTCACATTTTTTGTCCTTTTTTCCTTTTATCCATACTTCCAATCAGTCTATGCTCTGAATGTTTTCTGCAGAGCATGTCTTTACTCTTATCATGCTCTGGCTCATTTAGAAGTATGAATACTGTGCAGTTGCTTATACACAAATATAACACTCCATCCTAAAATATGAATGTACACACACACACACCCTCTTGTGTCCCTCTCTGCAGTGTGTCCTGCTGAATAACGGTCTGTTGTGAATAGTACAGTCATCTGTTAATGAGTCACAAACCACCTTCTGGACATGTTGTGCCGCACTGCCACTGTGTTTTTCTGCTACACCACATTGTGTCTTCTTGCTCAGGAGCAAAGCGGGTGGGTAGGGGTGTGTAGCATTTTCAGAAAGTGTGTCCATCAGTGGGTGAAAGGTGAAAGGCAGAAATTGAAATGAGAAAAAAATACACAAATCTAACGAATACAAGGACAGAAAAAGAGATGAACGGTTGGAAAATTTGACACTTACCTCGCCAGGTACAACTCCATGAGCACTTCTGCTTTTCTTCATCTTGAGAGACTCTTAATTAGACTCACTTTGGCACCTCTTCTCTGTCCAGCTTTGAAAAGCTTCAGCAGTCCTGCAAACGGGAGACAGAGAAGGGAAGGCACACACAAGGTTACAAAATCTGTGTGTATCTGGATATTTAATGTTATAAGGCAAGGCCAAGTTTATTTATAAAGCACAATTCATATCAATCAATCAAATTTTATTTGTATAGCACATTTTAGTAGCAAGGCATTTCAAAGTGCTTTACATCATAAACAAAAAACACAAAGTCATGCAACATGGAATCAACAATCAAAACATGACATTAAGTCAAGTGCCATCGTTAAATTTGTAATTGACTATGTTTCAAATACATCTCTAAACAGGTGGGTTCTTAGTCGAGATTTAAAGGAAGTCAGTGTTTCAGCTGTTTTATAGTTTTGTTAAAGATTTGTGGTGCATAGAAGCTGAATGCTGCTTCTCCTCATTTGGTTCTGGGGATGAGGAGGGGAACCAGTTGCTCTGTCTGCAGTCGATGTTTCATCAGCTTGTTTGTTTTGGAATAGTTTGCTCCTGATACGCGGAGGGTTCCATCCTACTCAGACATCCTTGAGCCTGTTCTTCTAAAGCGATGATCACGTTGTTGTCCTTGTTGATAAAATGAAAAAGGTCTGCAGTGAGAAGCTTTATCCCATGTTTATTAATATTGCGTCCACCTCTTCCAAAAAAGGTGAAAGTGCTGCCAATAGATCTAGAGGTTATCAATGAAGGTCACTGAGGGAGAAGGGATGAGCAGTCTGTACATAAGCATGATTGACAGCGCCAAGACCCTCCTCCTGGTTCTGACTGGTTGTTTCTACGTAGCACTGGGAGAAGAAGAGGAACTCGATTTTTTCAGATTATCTGTCTTTTACCATGCTGCAATGACATACGACTTTTTTTTAAATGTGTTAAAAATTACATACTGCAGCTTTAAATAATAGTTTGACCACTTTCTCAAACATCTTATTTAGGTTAATGCAGTGTTTTTCAACCACTGTTCTGCGGCACACTAGTGTGCCGTGGAAATTATTCAATTTCACCTATGGTACCGTATTTTCCGGACTATAAGCTGCTACTTTTTTCCTAAACTTTGAACCATTGTAGCCCGGTGCGGCTTTTCTGTGTATTTTTCTTCAACCACCAGGGGGCTCTCTAACAGGAAGTGAATAATTAGAAGTCAAAATTGTAAATCAAAGAAGAACGCGTTAATTTTCATTTAGAACAACCACATGCTAGCAGCAGGCACAACGGAGAAATGTTTTCAAACTCATATGATGCAGCTTTTAAGTTGAGGGCTGTCGAGCTGCCACTACAGGAGGGAAATAGAGCCGCTGCACTTCAGCTCGGTGTGAACGAAACCGTGGTTAGAAGTGGCTAGCGGCGTAATCATGTAATTTTCTTACCACTAGATGGCAGTAGGTACAGAGCATTTTACATTAAAACAAGAGAATTAGTGATGCATGAATGTTACAGGTAGCGGTGAGAGCATCGTATCTAGCAAGACTGTGACGACAGTGATGGAAAAGACAGTGAAGCTCAGCAGTAGTTGGAAAGAACATGGGTCCATTTCCCACAACATGTCTGTGAGAAGTGAGCTTCTCAAGCCTGTTTACTATAAAAACTGAAACCAGAGAGAGACTGAGAGCTGTTGAGGAAGAGCTTTGTCTTTCTTCAATTTCTGCCAGGAAATCAGTTTTCATCCCAACATGCACAGGTTTCACACTAGGTGGGTAAAATATACAGATATTGACATTTTGTACATGCAAATCTTCATATCGTAACAGTGAAATGTTTCCCAAATATTATTGCTTCTTTCAGAATAAGAATTGTTTTCTGTATTCCAGCTTAAATAATGCTTGTGGATTAGTTTGTAAAACACTTTGAAGTTTTCTACAACTACAATTTCACACCACAGTGTTGTGGCTGTTCAGGTGTATTTTTGAAGTGGACATGTTACGTGCAATTTGAAATAAGAAATGTAAAATGTGATAAAAATACATTTTTGTGTTTGATTCCTATTCAAGACACTTTGATAAGAATCACTATATATGTAATATAGGCGACTACAGATTTCTTTGTTTACATTTTTGGTTGGTGGTTTGCCTCGAGATTTTTTCAATTAAAACAGTGTACCTTGGCTCAAAAAAGGTTGAAAAACACTGGGTTAATGGACTGAATACATGAACTAACCAACAAAAACCGATTCGTACTACAGCCCGTAATAATAAACAAACCCACAAACATTCATAGACTGACACACAGATCTGCTGGCAACCTGGGACTAAGTGCCCTAACATGTGGTAGGAAGGATGCTGGAATAGATCCCAAAATCTTCCAATTGTGTGGCACAGCTACTTTTCCCAGCACCCTTCTTGTATCTTACAAAGTGATCAGAATAAGCTGAATCTATATCTCCAGGTCAAACCGTTACAAAACTGTAATAGATGTTTCCTTCACATAATGTAAGGTAGCTGAGACCACACACACACATCAGCAGTGCCCTGCTTTGGGTGCGCTCATTAAAGTAAGGCTCATTTGGGTTATCATCCCTAACTTTTGTCTATTCCACTGTAATTAAAGTAGAGTGTTTACAGAGTATTTAAGATCTACTATCTGGAAGTGTTGGAGTGAGTTTGTAAGAATTAAAAGGCATCACCCCTCGGTGCAGCGGGAATCTTTCAATCTGATATGAATATCTATCTGCAAGATCTGAAATGGCAGGGAAGTCTAAAGTGGAGCTAATGAGAGCAATCTGAAATGAAGCAAGCAAGCAGGGGGTTCAGCTTTCAGAAGAAAGATTTCTAAGTGAGAGCTCTGTAAAAAAAAACTAAGGTAGAGAGAAAAAATGTGGAAAAGATGAGGGAGAAAAAGTTTTTCATAAGCTTTTTTTTAACGGTAATATGCAATATTTAGAATCAAAGAGACATAAAATTAAGAATGAAAAGCTCTACAACAGCAGGAAGCCTTCAAATGACAAACCCATACAGTTTGAAACGGATATTCATGCACCCCAAAGAATGAAATGCAGTCGGTGCTGATTCAGACAAAGCCAATTTTAAATTGCCATCATTGAGGTTGCCATGACCCTCTAATAGAAAACTAACAAAAATAACTATAACCATGGATGGAAAAAAAAATAGAAGATAGAAATGAACCATTTTCATAAGACATGACATTTTCTCACGATAACAATCACACTACCTCAGTGATAAGAGAGCTGCATCTTAAGCAGCCTGGTCTGTGTTGCCTGAAGTCAATCTTCTGTCACTGGTCAGCCATCTCTGGAGGCAGTGACTGTACCCTCATTAATAACAGAACAACCAGAGTCGGCGGAAAATGACCACAAGGCAGGCATGAGTGACTAATCAATGTGACAGAAAGGTATCAATGTTTTCCATGTCTGTATTGACCCCAGCTGAGTTTCACCAACATCAGCCCTGCCTGGCTGGCCCTGCCTTGTGGTTCATGTAGGGGTAGGACTTTTGCTGCGACTGCAAATGAAGCTGTTTAATTGCAAAAGATCATTTATCTGCTGGAAGCTAAAGAATTTTGCTCTCGGCCTCCAAAACACACAGCTGTGTGTAATGTTACAGCTGCTTCCTCCAGGCTGACGTAGACAGCTAGCCATCTCTAGCTGGCTAGCATAACAGCTAAGATGGCAAAAGAAAAATCATACAGGTATTTGGCTTTATTTAGGATCTGAAACTGCTGATGGTTAATAACATGAACAGCTGAGCCACATCAGGTGGAAGACGTTCGGAGGAATTGTTCAATCTTTAAATTCAACTTGCTTGTTCAATAATTCCATACCACATGACATGTCAAAAGTATGTTTTACATCAAACAAGCAATAGCTGTTTGTTTTCATTTCATTGCAATCCAACTCTCAGGTCAACTTCTGGATTCAATAAACCATAAACCCCTCTCTCTGAAAAATAAGTAGGTGTATCTGCAGGTTACATGTGGTGGATCTGAATTCAGTTTTAAAGTATGAATGATGGGGGGAAAAAGACTCATATATTTCATATAAAATATTTTTAAACTGACAAGGAATGTTATTACTGTTTACATTGAGATGGAGGAGGATTTTTGAAATAAGAAGGAAATTAACATACTGTACAGTAAACAGAGTTTGCTTAGCATGACAGCATAGCATCAAAAACAAATTTCCAGATAAATACATTTCTAATGTTTGAAACAGCATTGCCACAAAATATACCATAATATACAGCATCCTGAATAATCTTACTCAAACCCTAACCAAATTTAGAGGACAGCAATTTGACTAAGTGGGTGTGGGAGCTGAAGACCTAACCACAGGAACTGTTAGTCTGAGAAAGTAATTTCTTAGCTTCTATTATGATGTAAACTACCATAATATTGATCTAAGCCATTCAAACCGTAATGAGGATTGGGCGGAGGGCTTGGATGTGACATTGTATTAAAACTGCAGTCAACATTAGCTGAGAGTGAAAGTCCAAACACAGAAAGAGGAAGTGAATACTTGATCATTTTCCAAACAAACCCTGAAAATTGAAATGAACACCTTTGTTTAAAGTTTATATGATGTCCCCTTCCTAAAAAAATGGCCTAAGTCATTTTTTCCTATAAATGGTTTTGGTAAAAAAAAAAAAAATATCACTTTTGGCAAAAAAGGACAGGTCATTATTTTTGGAAGGTGACAATTTTATATATTAAAATGTCACAAACTATAATTACTGTCAGTTCAGAAATGTATTCTTTTTCCAGGTAATTTTCTTACATAAAAAGCTTGGTCACCTTGGTCTTGCTTAACATCTAAAATTATTTCTCAGTTGTGGAGAGTGGCCACATTGTGTTCATTACAGTAATGGCCTTCTTGGAGAAGAGTATGCCTTCCTGTCTTGCACACAAAGTAGAAGGTTTATTCAAAGTTCAAAAAGTAAATAAATGTAGCTAAAAAGTGTTTTTTTAATAGAAAGAATTATGTAATTATTCCTTAGCAACCTTTGATTTCCATTTTACCACCCATACCATCCTTCTCACTTATATTGCTGACTGTATATATGGGCAAATTACTCAATAAAGTAAGGCTGTGTAGCCAGGTTAGAGTTTTAAAATGGGTAACCAGGGGAGTTCTCTGAACCTCAAAGAGACCACTTATCGAGAACTTACCCAAAACATACAATTAAACGTTTCAAGCTCCAGTCAAGACGATATTCTTCACCCTCCCTGTAGTCATACTGTTTAGGATTCAACCTTAGGAAAGTAAGAATCCCAAACAGTGATGTTTAAATTCTTGATAGAAAACCAATGAGAACTATTAACAGAGGGTCTTTTCCATACAACTAGTTCCAGTGCTAATGTGTTAATGTTTTCATAGCAACATTAC
>NW_015112628.1:863410-872701 GCF_001443285.1 Poecilia latipinna
TCATTTTTGTAAGAATTGAGAAATAAAATCTAATTTATCTCTCAAAGAAGCAGATGCTACCTCAGCTCCATCTCTTTGATTGGTCAAAGGAAGGAACCACTTTCTGTCATGGAAACAACCAGTGAAAACATTGATATTTCTTAAACTCTTTCTTGCTTTTAGTAATGTTAATGTGCTTAAAACATCGAAAACCATGTGGGTGTTTTAACACCTCCACTTTTGCAGTTTTACTTAAAAAAAAAACAAAACAAAAAAAACACTTATGTGGCGTGTTTGTGTGACCCATCTTAGTGTGTGGTGTGAGCGCATATGTCTATGTAAGCAAACAATAATTTGTGGTGTTGAGAGTCTGTTCCTGACCCTCAGGACCAAACAAAAACATGAAATATTTGTTAGATACGCAAAGCAGTTTGTAGAAACACAAACAACTGTGTTCACAGCTCAAAGCATATTCCTTGGATGAAAACAAAACCGACATGTCAAAAATACTCCAGGAAGTGGCAGAAATTACAAAGCAAAACTGCAGGATTTAAGAAAAATACAAGAGAATACACTTGGACATTGTGGCATGTGCATGTGATATATTTCCCTTCGCAGTTAACTCATATCCCTACTTTTGAAAAGCTTGCTATGCCACTGTGATCAATATTATCTCTAATTTATTTCTAATAATCCAATTAAAGGTGACCTGAAGAGAAATTGCTAAGACTCCGCCATTAGCTCTGCAATGAATGTGGACAGTTTAGCCTGAGAAAGTGACTGCATTCTGACTCCAGTATATAAAGGTTTGCTGTTTTTTAGGGATATAGTTGAAATGACTTGTCATCTTTGCTTCCTCTGCAAAATCCCCCTCCCTGATGACTGGCTGCAGCTGTACGGTGATTAGTTCCTGCTGCAAAGGATTTGAATGTTTAACTGTACATTAGGACTTATTGTGCCAGAGCTTCAACTCATGAACAGGAAACTGAGATGTTCTGCACAATTTACATCTCAAGGACAATGCAAAAACAATTAACTGGAACTCATTTTGTTACATATTCCAATCAGCAGTGGAGGCTCAATAATTAACGTTCTTAAAGTATAATAAAATGTAAATTCACTGATTGTCAATTAGTAAGACTAAACTTTTTTTTTTTACATAATTTAACAATTGTCTTTAATTTCAGAAGTTGACAGAGATTTTCATAATATTTAGAGTTACCTTTTAAACTTCCTTCTATAAACTTCTGACATCAGTTTGATTGAATTCTATCCAATTCTTCCTGGCCTGTATAACTAAGTCAGGTTTGTAGGCTGCCTTGCAATCACACACACACACACACACACACACACACACACACACACACACACACACACACACACACAGAGCTCTGCACACAAATTTTCCATGTCACTGGCATAAGGGCTTTAATGGACACTCTAAAAAATCGACTATGCTGTTCTTTGGCAACTTCGTAACTAATTAGGATCATTTTCCATTTGGAAGTCCCATTTAATCCCCCGTGGCTTCATCTACCTGAGTGATGTTGTGAGATGTTTCAACATTTCCACATAATGTTCATGATCAAGTACATCAGTCCTTTTTTGCTGTAAATATTCCTCATGGCATGAGTCTACCCTGTACAGTTGGGATGGTGCTCTAGCACTTTTACCCTTTTTCCTTCAAATATAACACTGGTCAATATGGCCAAACCCTTAAATTGTAGTTTCATCAAACCAAATTTCTCTAATTATTGTTTTGTGTCAATCCTAATGGAGATAAAACACTAAAAGCCTGATTTATTGTCAGACAGTGCACAGACAGATCAGTTTATCTAATGTACAATCAAATAAATTTTATCCAGTTAGCCAGAGTACATTAGATTAACTCCCGTTAATCTGTACATATTTACACTTATTCAGTCAGAAGCTACATGGAATTGATGTCTAAATATCTGACCCAAACTTTGTTTCAATGATAGGATGTCAAAATGTAAGTCTAATATGACAAATTAAAAATTAAATAAAACGTATGTAAACAGGATAGACTGCAGACACAGAATGTACCCAACTAACTCATGAATCTGTCACATAGCACAACTATACAATGGAGATCTGTGCAGGGTGAGTTAATCATTGTCATACATTTTAAAGGCCTAAATACCCAAACAAAGGGACCTCTGTGGTCATCATAAAAGACATTCCGTATGTCTGTGTTATAACATCAAAATTCACTCACATCCAGCGGTAAGGTCTTTCAACAAGCAGTGTGTGTCACAATCATGGCAGATCCTCTTGACACACACAACAGAAAAACGATTTACAAGATACAATTTAAAAATGAAAAAAGAGAAAATTATATCAAAGATAAATGACAGAATAATAAAACTGATCCAACTTACCAATCACCACTCCTCTGAGTGAAACGCAGATTTTTATTCTGTATGTACCTTCATAAACTCCCTTCCTGTTTCACTGCTAAATTGGGAAGTAAGTACAATAGATCACAAGACACGGTGGCTGTAGACAGCAACAACTTCTGTTAGAAT
The DNA here is from genome assembly GCF_001443285.1 of Poecilia latipinna. Taxonomy (NCBI): domain Eukaryota; kingdom Metazoa; phylum Chordata; class Actinopteri; order Cyprinodontiformes; family Poeciliidae; genus Poecilia; species Poecilia latipinna. The sequence continues at coordinate 865,939 of NW_015112628.1, forward strand.
CGGAGTGTAACCTTAGGAACAGCAACTATTTTCATTTATTGTGACGATAAACTCAATTTGTCCTTGGCTTGGCTTAATGCATTGTTGGGATTTCTATTTTTACTATGTTTTCCAGTTTGGGTTTAACTAGACCAGCAATAAATTAAAATGCACTACTTCATTTAATTGGTGTCCTGAAGTTGCCTAGTCAATAACTATAATAGGGTTTTTTTGTTGTTGATTTTTTTTGTTGTTGCTTTTTTGCTCTTAAGTGCAGTATTTGTGTTTGTGAGGTTTTGACAGAACTGATGTACAGTGCTTAAATATTTTATCACTTATTTTTTAACACCATGAAAACACTATATACAATGCTAAACTGCTTTCGTGTTGCACTGGTAATTTAGTAATTTAAGGTAATTTAGCCCTTTGATTTGACTGGAGTTGGAGACCTCTGACATAGAGCCTAAGAGCGCTTCCTAGTTTTCTAAAAGTTGATTCCGAATTGATCGGAAAACAGATCAGACTTCCTCATCATTTGAATGACTCCAAATACTAAACGTTGTGGTGAATAAATCTTCATCAGTGCAGACAAAGTGTCTGCATACCATATCATATTAGGTATCAAAGTTTACATTTTTTAATTATTTATTTTACAATGGCTGTTATACTCTAATTGTATTGACTGAACAATTGAAAGTTGTGTAGTTTTTACATGTTTGACCAAGTTTGTGAAGCTATTTGTGTATTTAAGTGTGTTGTACTGGTGCAGAAGTATAAAATACATTTGTAATTCAGTACATTTATGCCTGTGTTTAAAAAATGAAACATTTTAAGCCAAGTCAGCTGTTTTTTCTGTATTCAATCAGTGGCATTCAATACTGAAACTCAGATATCAGTATTCGAAGTGAAAAATGTGGATCGGTGCATCCTTAGGAAATAATAGTGGAAACTAGCAAAATGATGGTGGGAATTTTAAAGAGGTGTTTGACTAACTCAAACCAATGAAGACTTACCCATCAATTACTAAGAAGGATATAAATCATTTCCATATCCCTAAATAAATACATTTTAAACTACTAGAGGTAGATTTAACTTTGGGTCTCTCAGATGCTCTTTGTGAGAGGCCCACAGACTTTTCCACCACTGCAAATATATAACTACTTTTACATAAGAATAAATTCATTTCCTTTATTCTATGTTCACAATTCTGGACAATAAATGAGAATTTAATCTGTTGAAAGTGTTAATATTTGCAAACAGCAATAAAACAATAATGAGGCACACCTATTCAGCACGAAAACTGCCAATATATAACTACTAATAGAAAAGGCTGTAAAGACGGAATCAATTAATATCCCACAATGATTCCAGGGATAAATGTTAAAAATGATGCATTCAAATCATTTTCCAGGGTTAAGAAATGCATGTCCAGAGTATCATTGCTGGAATGCAGCAGGAGGATTTCTCTGCTTGGTCTTTCTAATCTTATCCATCCATCCCACACTGTTTGTGTAGGCATGTCCTACACATAGAGCAATGGTTGCACTTTATGCAGCTGTCTTTACACTGACTGGGCTGGACTGAGATTAAATAAGGGAAAACAGGAATATCCAAACATATTCCAGCTTGTTGAGACTTTTCAGACTACTTTCACAGCTACTTTTAGATCACTGTGCATCAGAAAAGTGATCTAAATCAATTTTAATATCTGTCTGTTTTTAACCCTTTAGATTCTAGCTATTACTTTCTGTAGGACGTTGTGTGTGTGTGTGTGTGTGTGTGTGTGCGTGCGTGCGTGCGTGCGTGCGTGCGTGCGTGCGTCCGTGCGTGCGTGTGACCTTGCGGTTGCATTAGTGGTTTGCTAACCAACATTCCTGATTCCTGAGGTCATTCCAAAACAACAGCAGCATTCTTAACTTTTGACTAAAGCCGACACTGGATCCTCTATCTCGCTTATTTTTTCCACTTAAATTCATGACACCTCTGAAAAGAGCTTTGCAGTTTTTGGTAAAATAATGAATCATGCAAATAGAAATTATTGAGCTTGTTTTAATTTATCATGCAATTAATTGATTTATTGCTTGTCATGACAGGTCTACACTCATGTTTTCCTATAACATGTCGAGATACAGCACTTAGTGAACCCTACTTTTACAATGACCTTCTTTGTGGCGTGACCTTCCTTGTGGATGGTGTCAATGAGCGTATGCTGAAACACTGCCAACTCAGCAGTTTTCCCCATGATCATGTGGACCACAGCATAACATTTCTGTAACAAAATCCTTTTTAATCGGCCCGATGTAATATTGTATTTTCCTGAGAACAGAATCACTGAAATGAATGTAACTGTAATTTAGATGTGACAATTCTTGAACATGGCATTTATACAAACTCTATCATGTAGCTGTCAGTCAGTCTTAACCGAGACAGACTGGGCCAAAATGGAAATATTTCTCTTTCTGTTTGCGTGTGTGTTTACATTCTGCGCAAAAAAAATGAGCTGTTCAGATCCTAAAGGACTGAGAGGAGTTTTGCCGAGGAGGGAGAGAAACAACACATGGATTTGTGGCAGCTGAAAGATGACGTCGCTATGGACGCTATGCAGGGAGCTCACTGCCTACTGTACGGCCAGAGAGAGAGAGAGCATGACCAGACCAGACCTTCTGGGCCAAATGTCCCGGGACTGTTCTGTAGTCACAACATGTGCTTGTTACGTTAGAGTTGCAAATAAAATCATTATTCATTATTCAAACTTGGCCTTAGCAACAAGAATTGCGGAGGCAAACTCATTTCGAGCTTTACAAAAGGTCCTGAGACAGAAAGCTGTTTTGAACTGGACGGCATTGTTTAATGAGTAAGCTCAAATTAGATGTAATTGACTTTAAATCTGCCTGCTTAATTGCATTGAAGTGGTTGTTCCGGTGCTATAAATAAACTGAAAAGATCTGTTATGTAAAAACATTTTGTATAAATTACTGCCCTCCACTATACTCCAAGCTGCACATGATTCATGAGGTGCTCATATTTTTACCTCACCTACATTTTAATGACACAGATAAATAATTATTTCATCCCGGACCTTTTTTGCAACAAAGGAAAGAGGGCCACATAAATGGCAGCTGTAGGAGTAAGTGAGTCACTGCGTGATGGTTTCTGCTCAACCCAACCAATAATTTGATCCAAGCCATTTTTAAAATAAAGAAATATGAGCCCACATTCAAACTCAATGGCCCTAGCGGAAATTTGATGAGGCACCGTCACTGCGGAAATCTATCAGCACTTTATGAATACAAGCAAAACAAACTTACCATTCCCAGAGACACTAAGAAATACTACATAATTTAGAAGGACAGAAGTTGGCTAGTCGGTTAAGTTTAAGTTGTGATTTAGAACTAGTTAAAATGTTAAATTAAATAAAAAAATGAAGGCGTAGTAGTCGTTTGGGTGAAAAACTGTCATGATGGGGAAGTTAAAGGAGAAAGGTTTCAATTAGTAACTAAAGCTGCTGGGATTTTGTACAACATTCACACCTTTGAAGTGAATGTTGTACACTTCTGATGCTCTGTCCAAGTAGTGTGTGTTTATTGGGATCATGAATGTGGAATTCCCACTGTTCTGTTGAATCATAACTGCGTATGTGACTTTTCTGAGATGTCTTTGTTTTTATCTTGTTCAAAATAAAGGATAAATTAGCCACCTTATAATGAAAATTCAGTTCTTTATAATTTCTCCCTATAGGTCAGGTAATTATTAGTCGAACTAATCCGCATAGATTTCAATTTGATATTCAGCCAAAAGCAAAAAGTACCCACTTTCAGCCAAGAGGTACATTATGAGAAATAAGCTTGTTTACTTAAAAACGACAACTAATTGTTTTAACAATAAATATATGTCACAGATAGGATTATCACGACTAACAATTATATTTTTTCTTAGCAGCACATTTAACAGTAATTCTAGATCAGTGGTTCTTAAACTTTTTTGAGGTACCGAACCACCCAGTTTCATATGCGCCTTCACTGAACCCTTCTGATAAGTACAGAAGCACTCCGCAGCACTGATTGGCTGAGCGATGTAACGTGATCCTCTGCAGCAGCGCTGATTGGCTAAGCAATGTAACGTGATCCTCTGCATTAAGTGATGGCAAAGCGGGGTGTCATCACGACTTTACACAGGTGTGTCTTTACCTCCGCGGCAGAGGCTCCGCCGAACCCCTGAGACCGACTCACCGAACCCCTGGGGTTCGATCGAACCCAGGTTAAGAACCACTGGTCTAGATCTTCTGTTTCAACTAAAAACAATTAGATCTTAAAGCACATTTTTTGTTTTTCAACTTGACACTGAAAATTTTACTGGAGCTCAACATGCTGGCCGATTCCTAGCAGCATCAAAAATTTCACACTCCATCCACACATCTAATATGACTGGAAAGGCGGTATATATAAGTTCAGTCCATTTGGTCCATGCAGTCAATTTACTTACAGATGAAGGTGTAGTCTCAGTGATGAAAGCTGAAGCTGAATTTGCGAGAGCAGACTGCCGGCCTGAATGACAGAAAGCACACATATTACAAGGATACAGATCACATTGTTTTAACAAGATAGCTGACAGACTCCGTCGTCACTATGAGCCAGATTTTCTTTCTGAAGTACAAAAAAATGCTTGTCACAGAGAATGAAAATATGAGTAGAATAACCACTAATTAAATGACAATGCTATAACAAAAGTGACTGTAATACTGTGATCTTATTCAGGCTTTTTCACAAAAAAGCTTGGTTCAGNANAAGAACTGGTTTGCTTTTCCATCACCCAAAAGTCAATTTGGAGCCACATCATTATGTCACCATGAATGTCTCGGTAATTTATTTGTTTTTGTGAAATGTTGTAGAGCGTGGAAACAATCTAACAAAACAAATATTGTTTATGCCAGAATCTGACTCAATATCTCCACCTTAATTTATTACCAATGCTTTCTAACTCTAAATAGATGGAAAATGGAAGCTAATAACACAACCCTAATTTCACTAAAATTAGGGCTGTCAGTGTTAAGGCATGTGATTAATCTAAAATGTTTAACACATTATTATTATATAATGCAGATTAATCTCACATGGAGGTTTATCTTATTTAAAGCAGCACATCATGAGGTTTCTACTGTAGTCATTAATGCAAAGTCGCAAACACAAGTGAAAAGATGAGTGATGCGAGAAAGTGGTGCACTCAGCGGGCAAATTTCGCTTTTAAAAACACCACAAGAGTAGTTTGCATTAAAACAAGTTGGTATGTAGCTGACTTATTACTGCGGTGAATTATTCTTCCACCAAACCGCAACCACTTTATAGCCAACATTTCTAAATTAACATCTGAAACAAAATGGTTTCTTTTAAACCTTCCTGAATATGAAAACCTGGAACATAAATACATTTGTTTTGAGCCAATTTACTTAATTTACTTTTTTTTTAACGCTTAAAGCTTACAAAGTTGAGCAGGGGGATTAATCACAGCTCTAGAGTATGATTAATCTGAATACATTTTGTTATTCGATTAACAGCACTCATTAAAATACGAAGCTAAACTCAAGTGTGTTTAGCAATGTTTTCATTGGCTGCTGTTCCCAGTGGGCCCGCCCCCTATGTAACTCCTGACGTAAGCAGATTTTCCTTTGGTCCAGCAGCAAACGGGGACTACAATAGCTCTTGTTTTCTGTATTCAGGTCGGGGTTTGTCTCATTTTAAACATTAGTGAAAAAAGCCCACTAACGCCAGGTAAGCACTGGAACCAGTTTGATGGAAAAGATCCCCGGGAGGAGAATATCAACAGTTGCATGTGACGTATTTGCAGTACAAATTCAGCAGTCTCCATCTGACAGTTACAGGAGGCACACGAACAAGAGAACAAGACAGAACACTCTGTGTATTCACTGTTAGCTGAATGAACAGCATGGCTCCCAGGACTGACAAACAGTCAGTCTGAAACAACAAAAGGCCATGTACACATCATCAGGAAGTCAAAAGCATCAACAGTCCCTGACCGAGAAGGCAGCATAACATCAGCATTGACGCCACCAAGCAGCCAATCACTGACTCATCAGTCTGGCAAGCGCTTTGAAAAGCAGCTGGATGTGCGGTGTTGTTTCAACACACACTGAGAATAAAAGCACAGTGATCTGTTGAGGTCACACCACCAACCCCACCAACATACACAGACCACACAAAAGCTCTGGGGCAGGCTTAAAGTGAAATACTGCTGAGTTTCTGATGTGTAAAGCTAATTTGAAAGAGAGTAAAAGTTGCAACCTGTTGCTGAGATCTATGAGAAGAATGTCTATAAATCTGATTTACATAAGAGAGGGAGATATCATTTTCCAGTCATGAATCAATGGCTTGTGTTGATTAATAGAAATGTGAATTCAACTGAAGCTCCTTCAAATGAGAGATTGGACATTTAAGAATCACCAGTCCTGAAACTAAACAATACTACTAACTCTAATTTGTTTGCCCATTGCTTTTACTTCTATTATTTACGGTTGTGGTAAAAGAGAGTATGGCGACTTTTAATGTTTTCATGAGGACACGATATACTGTAAGTGATCTGGTCTTTACCAAGTCTGACAAATGTTTAAATATTAACTAAAAAAAAAAAAGATTCCACTGTTAGTATTGATTAAACTCTGAAGAAATTCAAATAGAAAAGTAAATTGTAATTCAATACCCAGATAGCACAGAATGATTGAAACAACATTGAATCAATGTCAGCCAGAAACATTGAATCAACGTTGAACGCT